>NC_139475.1:22207500-22275000 GCF_057233095.1 Heloderma suspectum | reverse complement strand
CTAGCCTTAGCCCTAACCCTCTCACTAACTGTAACCCTAACCCTAATCCTAGCCTAAACGCTATCCCTATCCCTAACCCTAACCCAACACCTACCACTAACCCTAACGCTAACCCAAACCCTAACCAGAACCAGAACCGTAACCCTAACCCTAACCTGAGCCCTAAACCTAACCCTAGCCCTAACCCTAACCCTAAGCCTAACCCTAGCGCTAACCCTAACCTTAACCCTAAACCTAACTATAGCCTTAACCCTAACCCTAGGCCTAGACCTAACCCTACCCCTACCCCTATCCCTAAACCAAACTGTAACCCTAAACTAAAACTGAACCCTAACCCTAACCCTAGCCCTAGCTCTAGTTCTAACCCTAGCCCTAACCCTTACCCTAGCCCTAGCCCTAACCCTAGACCTTATCCTAGCCCTATCCGTAGCCCTAGCCCTAGCCCTAACCCTAGCCCTAGCCCGAACCCTAACCCTAACCTTAACCCTAACCCTAGACCAAAGCGTCACCCTAACGATAACCCTAACCCTAGAACTAACCCTAACCCTAACCCTAACCCTAAACCTCACCCTAGCCCTAACCCTAACCCAAACCCTTACCCTAACCCTAACCCTAACCCAAACAGTATCCCTAACCCTAAGCATAACCCTAGGCTTAGCCCTAACCCTCTCACTTACAATAACCCTAACCCTAACCCTAGCCCCAACCCTGACCCTAGCCCTAACCCTAACCCAACCCCTACCACTAACCCTAACCCTAACCCTAACCATAACCGTAACCCTAACCCTAACCCGAGCCCTAAACCTAACCCTATCCCTAACCCTAAACGTAACCCTAGCGCTAACCCTAACGCTAACCCTAACCCTAAACCTAACCTTAGCCCTAATTCTAACCCTAGGCCTAGCCCTAACCCTAGCCCTAGCCCTACCCTACCCCTACCCCTAACTCAAACTGTAACCCTAAACTGAACCTGAACCCTAACGCTAGCCCTAACTCTAGCTCTAACGCATGTCCTAACCGTTACCCTAGCCCTAGCCCTAGCCCTAAGACTAGCCCTAGCCCTAATCCTAACCCTAACCCTAACCCAAACCCTAACCCAAACCCTAGTCCTAACCCTAACCCAAAGCCTACCACTAAACCTAACCAAAACCCTAACCATAATCATAAACCTAACCCTAACCCTAGCCCTAACCCAAACCCTAAAACTAACCCTCACCCTAAACCTAGCCCTCACCCTAACCCTAACTCTACTCCTAACCGTAAACCTCACCGAACCCTAAACCTAGCCATAACGCTAGCCCTAACCGTAGCCCTAGCCCTAGCCCTAACCCTAACCCTAACCCTAACCCTAACCCTAACCCTTAACCTAAACCTAACTCTAACGCTAACGCCAGCCCTAACCCTAATGCTAACCCTAGCCGTAACCCTCACCGTCACCCTCACCCTAACCATAGCCCTCACACTGACCCTAACCCTAACCGTAACAATAGCCCTTGACCTAACCCTTGCCCTAGCCCTAGCCCTAGCCCTATCCCTAGTCCTATCCCTATCCCTATCCCTATCCCTATCCCTATCCCTATCCCTATCCCTATCCCTATCCCTAGTCCTAGCCCTAGCCCTAGCCCTAGCCCTAACCCTAACCCTAACCCTAACCCAAACCCAAGCCCTAACCCTAGCCGTAGCCCTAACCCCACCCTAACCCTAACCCGAACTCTAGCCCTAACCCGAACCCTAGCCCTAACCCTAACCCTAGCCTTAGACCTAGCCCTAGCCCTATCCCTAGCCCTATCCTGAGCCTTAACCCTAAATCTAACCCTAGCCCAGACCCTATCCCTAAACCTATCGCTAGCCCTAAACCTAACCCTAGCCCAAACCCTAACCCTAACCCTAACCCTACCCCTAACCCTAACCCTAACCCCAGCCCTCGCGCTAACCCTAATCCTAACCCTACCCCTACCCCTAACCCTAGCCCTAGTGCTAACCCTAACGCTAACCCTAACCCTAACCCTAGCCCTAGCCCTAGCTTTAACCTTAGCCCGAGCCCTAGCCCTAGCCCTAAACCTAACCCCAACCGCAACCCTAACCCTAACCCAAACCATAAATCTACCCCAAACCCTAACCCTAACCCGAACCGAACCCGAACTCAAACCCTAACCCCAACCCCAACCCTAGCCCTAACTCTAACCCTAACCCTAACCCTAACCCTAACTGTAACCCTAACCGTAACCCCAAACCTAACCCTAGCCCTAGCCCTAACATTAACCCTAACCCTAGCCCTAACCCTAGACCTTACCCTAACCCAAAGCCTACCACTAACCCTAATACAAACCCTAACCATAACCGTAGCCCTAACCCTAATGCTTACCCTAGCCCTAACACTAACCAGAACCCTCACCCTAACCCTAGCCCTCACCCTATACCTAACCCTAACCCTAACCCTAACCCTAACCCTTGCCCTAGCCGAAGCCCTAGCCATACCTCTAACCCTAACACTAGCCCTAGCCTTAGCCCTAACCCTACCCTAATCCTACCCCTACCCCTACCCGTAACCCTAACAGTAGCCCTGACCCTAATGCTAACCCTGGCCCTAACACTAACACTAACCCTCACCCTAACCCTAGTCCTGACCCTCACCCTAACCCCAACCGTAACCCTAACCCGAACTCTAACCCTAACCATAGCCCTTGCCCTAACCCTTGCCCTAGCCCTAGCCCTAGCCCTAGCCCTAGCCCTCACCCTAACCCTAACCCTAACCCTAACCCTAACCATAGCCCTTGCCCTAACCCTTGCCCTAGCCCTAGCCCTAGCCCTAACCCTAAACCTAACCCAAGCCCTAACCCTAGCCCTAACCCTAGGCCTAACCGTAGCCCTAGCAGTAACCCTAGCCCTAGCCCTAGCCCGAACACTAACCCTAACCCTAACCCAAACCCTAACCCTAACCCTAACTCTAACCTTAACCCTAAACCTAACCATAACCCTAACCCTACCCCTAACCCTAACCCTCGACCTAACCCTAGCCCTAACCCTAATCCTAACGCTAACCATAACCCTAACCCTAACAAAAAAACATATCCCTAAACCTAAATCTCACCCTAACCCTCGTCTTAGCCCTAACCCTCTCACTAACTGTAACCCTAACCCTAATCCTAGCCCAAACCCTAACCCTAGCCCTAACCCAACCCCTACCACTAACCCTAACCCTAACCCAAACCCTAACCAGAACCGTAACCCTAAACATAACACTGACCCGAGCCCTAAACCTGAACCTAGCCCTAACCCTAACCATAACCCTAACCCTAGCGCTAATCCTAACTCTAACGCTAACCCTAAACCTAACCCTAGCCCTAACCCTAACCCTAGGCCTAGCCGTAACCATACCCCTACCCCTACCCCTGCCCCTAACCCAAACTGTAACCCTAAACTGAACCTGAACCTGAACCCTAACCCTAGTCCTAGCTCTAGCTCTAACCCTAGCCCTAACCATTACCTAGCCCTAGCCCTAGCCCTAACCCTAGCCCTAATCCTAGCCCAAACCCTAACCCTAACCCTAGCCCTAGCCCTAAACCTAACCCTAGCCCTAACCCTAACCCTAACCCTAACCCTAACCCTAACCCTAGCCCTAGCCCTAACACTAACACTAACACTAAAACTAACCCTATCCCTATCCCTATCCCTATCCCTATCCCTATCCCTATCCCTATCCCTATCCCAAGCCCTAGCCCTAGCTCTAACACTACAACTAACCCTAGCCCTACCCCTAAACCTGCCCCTAAGTCTAACCCTAACCCTACACCTAAACCTAACCCTAACACTAACCCTAACACTAACCCTAGCCCTAGCCCTAGCCCTAGCCCTAACCCTAACACAAACCCTAGCCCTAGCCCTCGCCCTAAACCTAACCCTAACCCTAACCCTAACCCTAGCCCTAGCCCTAACCCTACCCTAAACCTAACCTGAAGTCTAGCCCTAACCCTTGCCCTAACTCTAACCCTAACCCTAACCCTAACCCTAACCATAGCCGTAACCCTAACCCTACCCTAATCCTACCCCTACCCCTACCCCTAACCCTAACCGTAGCCCTGACCCTAATGCTAACCCTGGCCCTAACACTAACCCTAACCCTCACCCTAACCCTAGCCCTGACCCTCACCCTAACCCCAACCCTAACCCTAACCCTAACCCTAACTCTAACCCTAAGCATAGCCCTTGCCCTAACCCTTGCCCTAGCCCTAGCCCTAACCCTCTCCCTAACCCTAACCCTAACCCTAACCCTAACCCTAACCCTAAACCTAACCATAGCCCTTGCCTAACCCTTGCCCTAGCCCTAGCCCTAGCCCTAACCCTAACCCAAGCCCTAACCCTAGCCCTAACCCTAGCCCTAACCTTAGCCCTAACTGAAGCCCTAGCAGTAACCCTAGCCCTAGCCCGAACACTAACCCTAACCCTAACACAAACCCTAACCCTAACCCTAACTCTAACCTTAACCCTAACCCTAACCTTAACCCTAACCCTAACCCTCGACCTAACCCTAGCCCTAACCCTAATCCTAACGCTAACCATAACCCTAACCCTAACAAAAAACCGTATCCCTAAACCTAAATCTCACCCTCACACTAGCCTTAGCCCTAACCCTCTCACTAACTGTAACCTAACCCTAATCCTAGCCTAAACTCTATCCCTAGCCCTAACCCTAACCCAACACCTACCACTAACCGTAACGCTAACCCAAACCCTAACCAGAACCAGAACCGTAACCCTAAACCTAACCCGAGCCCTAAACCTAACCCTAGCCCTAACCCTAGCCCTAACCCTAACCCTAAGCCTAACCCTAGCTCTAACCCTAACCCTAACCCTAAACCTAACTATAGCCTTAACCCTAACCCTAGGCCTAGACCTAACCCTACCCCTACCCCTACCCCTAAACCAAACTGTAACCCTAAACTGAAACTGAACCCTAACCCTAACCCTAGCCCTAGCTCTAGTTCTAAACCTAGCCCTAAACCTTACCCTAGCCCTAGCCCTAACCCTAGACCTTACCCTAACCCAAAGCCTACCACTAACCCTAATACAAACCCTCACCCTAACCCTAGCCCTCACCCTATACCTAACCCTAAACCTAACCCTAACCCTTGCCCTAGCCCAAGCCCTAGCCATAGCCCTAACCCTAACACTAGCCCTAGCCTTAGCCCTAACCCTTGTCCGAGCCCTAACCCTAACCATAGCCGTAACCCTAACCCTACCCTAATCCTACCCCTACCCCTTCCCATAACCCTAACCGTAGCCCTGACCCTAATGCTAACCCTGGCCCTAACACTAACCCTAACCCTCACCCTAACAATAGTCCTGACCCTCACCCTAACCCCAACCGTAACCCTAACCCGATCTCTAACCCTAACCATAGCCCTTGCCCTAACCCTTGCCCTAGCCCTAGCCCTAGCCCGAGCCCTAACCCTCACCCTCACCCTCACCCTAACCCTAACCCTAACCCTAACCCTAACCATAGCCCTTCCCTAACCCTTGCCCTAGCCCTAGCCCTAGCCCTAACCCTAACCCTAACCCAAGCCCTACCCCTAGCCCTACCCCTAGCCCTTACCGTAGCCCTAGCAGTAACCCTAGCCCTAGCCTGAACACTAACCCTAACCCAAACCCTAACCCTAACCCTAACCCTAACTCTAACCTTAACCCTAACCCTAACCCTAACCCTAACCCTAACCCTAACCCTAACCCTCGACCTAACCCTAGCCCTAACCCTAATCCTAACGCTAACCATAACCCTAACCCTAACAAAAAACCATATCCCTAAACCTAACTCTCACCCTAACACTAGCCAAAGCCCTAACCCTCTCACTAACTGTAACCCTAACCCTAATCCTAGCCTAAACTCTATCCCTAGCCCTAACCCTAACCCAACACCTACCACTAACCCTAACGCTAACCCAAACCCTAACCAGAACCAGAACCGTAACCCTAACCCTAACCCGAGCCCTAAACCTAACCCTAGCCCTAACCCTAACCCTAAGCCTAACCCTAGCTCTAACCCTAACCCTAACCCTAAACCTAACTATAGCCTTAACCCAAACCCTAGGCCTAGACCTAACCCTACCCCTACCCCTACCCCTAAACCAAACTGTAACCCTAAACTAAAACTGAACCCTAACCCTAACCCTAGCCCTAGCTCTAGTTCTAAACCTAGCCCTAACCCTGACCCTAGCCCTAGCCCTAACCCTAGACCTTACCCTAACTCAAAGCCTACCACTAACCCTAACACAAACCCTAACGATAACCGTAGACCTAACCCTAATGCTAACCCTAGCCCTAACACTAACCAGAACCCTCACCCTAACCCTAGCCCTCACCCTATACCTAACCCTAACCCTAAACCTAACCCTTGCCGTAGCCCAAGCCCTAGCCATAGCCCTAACACTAACACTAGCCCTAGCCTTAACCCTAACCCTTATCCGAGCCCTAACCCTAACCATAGCCATAACCCTAACCCTACCCTAATCCTACCCCGACCCCTTCCCATAAACCTAACCGTAGCCCTGACCCTAATGCTAACCCTGGCCCTAACACTAACCCTAACCCTCACCCTAACCCTAGTCCTGACCCTCACCCTAACCCCAACCGTAACCCTAACCCGATCTCTAACCCTAATCATAGCCCTTGCCCTAACCCTTGCCCTAACCCTTGCCCTAGCCCTAGCCCTAGCCCTAGCCCTAGCCCTAACCCTAACCCTAACCCTAACCCTAACCCTAACCATAGCCCTTGCCCTAACCCTTGCCCTAGCCCTAGCCCTAGCCCTAAAACTAACCCTAACCCAAGCCCTAACCCTAGCCCTAACCCTAGCTCTAACCGTAGCCCTAGCAGTAACCCTAGCCCTAGCCCGAACACTAACCCTAACCCTAACCCAAACCCTAACACTAACCCTAACTCTAACCTTAACCCTAACCCTAACCCTAACCCTAACCCTAACCCTCGACCTAACCCTAGCCCTAACCCTAATCCTAACGCTAACCATAACCCTAACCCTAACAAAAAACCATATCCCTAAACCTAAATCTCACCCTAACACTAGCCTTAGCCCTAACCCTCTCACTAACTGTAACCCTAACCCTAATCCTAGCCTAAACTCTATCCCTAGCCCTAACCCTAACCCAACACCTACCACTAACCCTAACGCTAACCCAAACCCTAACCAGAACCGTAACCCTAACCCTAACCCGAGCCCTAAACCTAACCCTAGCCCTAACCCTAACCCTAAGCCTAACCCTAGCGCTAACCCTAACCCTAACCCTAAACCTAACTTTAGCCTTAACCCTAACCCTAGGCCTACACCTAACCCTACCCCTACCCCTACCCATAAACCAAACTGTAACCCTAAACTAAAACTGAACCCTAACCCTAACCTTACCCCTAGCTCTAGTTCTACCCCTATCCCTAACCCTTACCCTAGCCCTAGCCCTAACCCTAGACCTTACCCTAACTCAAAGCCTACCACTAACCCTAACACAAATCCTAACCATAACCGTAGCCCTAACCTTAATGCTAACCCTAGCCCTAACACTAACCAGAACCCTCACCCTAGCCCTAGCCCTAGCCCTAACCCTAGCCCTAGCCCGAACCCTAAGCCTTAGCCTAAGCCTAACCCTAACCCTAACCCTAGCCCAAAGCGTCACCCTAACGATAACCCTAACCCTAGAGCTAACCCTAACCCTAACCCTAACCCTAAACATCACCCTAGCCCTAACCCTAACCCAAACCCTTACCCTAACCCTAACCCTAACCCAAACAGTATCCCTAACCCTAAGCATAACCCTAGGCTTAGCCCTAACCCTCTCACTTACAATAACCCTAACCCTAACCCTAGCCCCAACCCTGACCCTAGCCCTAACCCTAACCCAACCCCTACCACTAACCCTAACCCTAACCCAAACCCTAACCCTAACCGTAACCCTAACCATAACCCGAGCCCTAAACCTAACCCTATCCCTAACCCTAAACGTAACCCTAGCGCTAACTCTAACGCTAACCCTAACCCTAAACCTAACCTTAGCCCTAATTCTAACCCTAGGCCTAGCCCTAACCCTAGCCCTAGCCCTACCCTAGCCCTACCCCTAACTCAAACTGTAACCCTAAACTGAACCTGAACCCTAACGCTAGCCCTAAATCTAGCTCTAACGCATGTCCTAACCGTTACCCTAGCCCTAGTCCTAACCCTAACCCTAACCCTAACCCTAACCCTAACCCTAACCTGAACCCTAACGCTAGCCCTAACTCTAGCTCTAACGCATGTCCTAACCGTTACCCTAGCCCTAGCCCTAGCCCTAACACTAGCCCTAGCCCTAACCCTAACCCTAACCCTAACCCTAAACATAACCCAAGCCCTAACCCTAGCCGTAGCCCTAACCCCACCCTAACCCTAACCCGAACTCTAGCCCTAACCCGAACCATAGCCCTAACCCTAACCCTAACCCTAGCCCTAGCCCTAGCCCTAGCCCTAGCCCTATACCTAGCCCTAGCCCGAGCCTTAACCCTAAACCTAACCCTAGCCCAGACCCTATCCCTAAACCTATCCCTACCCCTACACCTAACCCTATCCCTAACCCTAAACGTAACCCTAGCGCTAACCCTAGCGCTAACCCTAACCCTAAACCTAACCTTAGCCCTAATTGTAACCCTAGGCCTAGCCCTAACCCTAGCCCTAGCCCTACCCTACCCCTACCCCTAACTCAAACTGTAACCCTAAACTGAACCTGAACCCTAACGCTAGCCCTAACTCTAGCTCTAACGCATGTCCTAACCGTTACCCTAGCCCTAGTCCTAACACTAGCCCTAGCCCTAATCCTAACCCTAACCCTAACCCAAACCCTAACCCAAACCCTAGCCCTAACCCTAACCCAAAGCCTACCACTAAACCTAACCAAAACCCTAACCATAATCATAAACCTAACCCTAACCCTAGCCCTAACCCTAATGATAACCCTAGCCCTAACCCTAACCCTAAAACTAACCCTCACCCTAAACCTAGCCCTCACCCTAACCCTAACTCTACTCCTAACCCTAAACCTCACCAAACCCTAACCCTAGCCATAACGCAAGCCCTAACCGTAGGCCTAGCCCTAGCCCTAACCCTAACCGTAACCCTAACCCTAAACCTAAACCCAACTCTAATGCTAACGCTAACGCCAGCCCTAACCCTAATGCTAACCCTAGCCGTAACCCTCACCCTCACCCTAACCATAGCCCTCACACTGACCCTAAACTTAACCGTAACAATAGCCCTTGACCTAACCCTTGCCCTAGCCCTAGCCCTATCCCTAGCCCTAGTCCTATCCCTATCCCTATCCCTATCCCTAGTCCTATCCCTAGCCCTAACCCTAACCCAAGCCCAAACCCTAGCCGTAGCCCTAACCCCACCCTAACCCTAACCCGAACTCTAGCCCTAACCCGAACCCTAGCCCTAACCCTAACACTAACCCTAGCCCTAGCCCTAGCCCTAGCCCTAGCCCTAGCCCTAGCCCTAGCCCTATCCCTATCCCTATCCCTAGCCCGTGCCTTAACCCTAAACCTAACCCTAGCCCAGACCCTATCCCTAAACCTATCCCTACCCCTAAACCTAACCCTAGCCCTAGCCCTAACCCTAACCCTAACCCTAGTCCTAGCGCTAACCCTAACGCTAACCCTAACCCTAGCCCTAGCCCTAGCTTTAACCCTAGCCCTAGCCCTAAACCTAACCCCAACCCCAACCCTAACCCTAACCCAAACCATAAACCTACCCCAAACCCTAACCCTAACCCTAACCCGAACCGAACCCGAACTCAAACCCTAACCCCAACCCCAACCACAACACAACACCAACCGCAACCACAACCGTAAACCTAATCCTAACCCTAACCCTAACCCTAACCTCTACCCCAACCCTAGCCCTAACTCTAACCCTAACCCTAACCCTAACCGTAACCCTAACCGTAACCCCAAACCTAACGCTAGCCCTAGCCCTAACATTAACCCTAACCCTAGCCCTAACCCTAGACCTTACCCTAACCCAAAGCCTACCACTAACACTAATACAAACCCTAACCATAACCGTTGCCCTAACCCTAATGCTTACCCTAGCCCTAACACTAACCAGAACCCTCACCCTAACCCTAGCCCTCACCCTATACCTAACCTTAACCCTAACCCTTGCCCTAGCCCAAGACCTAGCCATAGCCCTAACCCTAACACTAGCCCTAGCCTTAGACCTAACCCTTGTCCGAACTCTAACCCTAACCATAGCCCTTGCCCTAACCCTTGCCCTAGCCCTAGCCCGAGCCCTAGCCCTAGCCCTAACCCTCACCCTCACCCTCACCCTAACCCTAACCCTAACCCTAACCCTAACCATAGCCCTTGCCCTAACCCTTGCCCTAGCCCTAGCCCTAGCCCTAACCCTAACCCTAACCCAAGCCCTACCCCTAGCCCTAACCCTAGCCCTAACTGTAGCCCTAGCAGTAACCCTAGCCCTAGCCCGAACACTAACCCTAACCCAAACCCTAACCCTAACCCTAACTCTAACCTTAACCCTAACCCTAACCCTAACCCTAACCCTAACCCTAACCCTAACCCTCGACCTAACCCTAGCCCTAACCCTAATCCTAACGCTAACCATAACCCTAACCCTAACAAAAAAACATATCCCTAAACCTAAATCTCACCCTAACACTAGCCTTAGCCCTAACCCTCTCACTAACTGTAACCCTAACCCTAATCCTAGCCTAAACTCTATACCTAGCACTAACCCTAACCCAACACCTACCACTAACCCTAACCCTAACGCTAACCCAAACCCTAACCAGAACCAGAACCGTAACCCTAACCCTAACCCGAGCCCTAAACCTTACCCTAGCCCTAACCCTAACCCTAAGCCTAACCCTAGCGCTAACCCTAACCCTAACCCTAAACCTAACTATAGCCTTAACCCAAACCCTAGGCCTAGACCTAACCCTACCCCTACCCCTACCCCTAAACCAAACTGTAACCCTAAACTGAAACTGAACCCTAACCCTAACCCTAGCCCTAGCTCTAGTTCTAAACCTAGCCCTAACCCTGACCCTAGCCCTAGCCCTAACCCTAGACCTTACCCTAACTCAAAGCCTACCACTAACCCTAACACAAACCCTAACGATAACCGTAGACCTAACCCTAATGCTAACCCTAGCCCTAACACTAACCAGAACCCTCACCCTAACCCTAGCCCTCACCCTATACCTAACCCTAACCCTAAACCTAACCCTTGCCCTAGCCCAAGCCCTAGCCATAGCCCTAACACTAACACTAGCCCTAGCCTTAACCCTAACCCTTATCCGAGCCCTAACCCTAACCATAGCCATAACCCTAACCCTACCCTAATCCTACCCCGACCCCTTCCCATAAACCTAACCGTAGCCCTGACCCTAATGCTAACCCTGGCCCTAACACTAACCCTAACCCTCACCCTAACCCTAGTCCTGACCCTCACCCTAACCCCAACCGTAACCCTAACCCGATCTCTAACCCTAATCATAGCCCTTGCCCTAACCCTTGCCCTAACCCTTGCCCTAGCCCTAGCCCTAGCCCTAGCCCTAACCCTCACCCTAACCCTAACCCTAACCCTAACCATAGCCCTTGCCCTAACCCTTGCCCTAGCCCTAGCCCTAGCCCTAAAACTAACCCTAACCCAAGCCCTAACCCTAGCCCTAACCCTAGCTCTAACCGTAGCCCTAACAGTAACCCTAGCCCTAGCCCGAACACTAACCCTAACCCTAACCCAAACCCTAACGCTAACCCTAACTCTAACCTTAACCCTAACCCTAACCCTAACCCTCGACCTAACCCTAGCCCTAACCCTAATCCTAACGCAAACCATAACCCTAACCCTAACAAAAAACCATATCCCTAAACCTAAATCTCACCCTAACACTAGCCTTAGCCCTAACCCTCTCACTAACTGTAACCCTAACCCTAATCCTAGCCTAAACTCTATCCCTAGCCCTAACCCTAACCCAACACCTACCACTAACCCTAACGCTAACCCAAACCCTAACCAGAACCGTAACCCTAACCCTAACCCGAGCCCTAAACCTAACCCTAGCCCTAACCCTAACCCTAAGCCTAACCCTAGCGCTAACCCTAACCCTAACCCTAAACCTAACTTTAGCCTTAACCCTAACCCTAGGCCTACACCTAACCCTACCCCTACCCCTACCCATAAACCAAACTGTAACCCTAAACTAAAACTGAACCCTAACCCTAACCTTACCCCTAGCTCTAGTTCTACCCCTATCCCTAACCCTTACCCTAGCCCTAGCCCTAACCCTAGACCTTACCCTAACTCAAAGCCTACCACTAACCCTAACACAAATCCTAACCATAACCGTAGCCCTAACCTTAATGCTAACCCTAGCCCTAACACTAACCAGAACCCTCACCCTAGCCCTAGCCCTAGCCCTAACCCTAGCCCTAGCCCGAACCCTAAGCCTTAGCCTAAGCCTAACCCTAACCCTAACCCTAGCCCAAAGCGTCACCCTAACGATAACCCTAACCCTAGAGCTAACCCTAACCCTAACCCTAACCCTAAACATCACCCTAGCCCTAACCCTAACCCTAACCCTAACCCTTACCCTAACCCTAACCCTAACCCAAACAGTATCCCTAACCCTAAGCATAACCCCAACCCTAACCCCAACCCTAACCCTAACCCTAACCCCAACCCTAACCCCGACCCTAAACCTAACCCGAACCCTAACCCTAACCCTGACCCTGACCCTAACCCTATCCCTAACCCTAACCCTAACCACAACCCTAACCCTAACCCTAACCCTAACCCTAACCCTAACCATAGCCCTTGCCTAACCCTTGCCCTAGCTCTAGCCCTAGCCCTAGCCCTAACCCTAACCCAAGCCCTAACCCTAGCCCTAACCCTAGCCCTAACCTTAGCCCTAACTGTAGCCCTAGCAGTAACCCTAGCCCTAGCCCGAACACTGACCCTAACCCTAACACAAACCCTAACCCTAACCCTAACTCTAACCTTAACCCTAACCCTAACCCAAACCCTAACCCTAACCCTAACTCTAACCTTAACCCTAACCCAAACCCTAGCCCTAACCCTAACCCAAAGCCTACCACTAAACCTAACCAAAACCCTAACCATAATCATAAACCTAACCCTAACCCTAGCCCTAACCCTAATGATAACCATAGCCCTAACCCTAACCCTAAAACTAACCCTCAACCTAAACCTAGCCCTCACCCTAAACCTAACTCTACTCCTAACCCTAAACCTCACCGAACCCTAACCCTAGACATGACGCAAGCCCTAACCGTAGCCCTAGCCCTAACCCTAACCCTAACCCTAAACCTAAACCTAAACCTAACTCTAATGCTAACGCTAATGCCAGCCCTAACCCTAATGCTAACCCTAGCCGTAACCCTCACCCTCACCCTAACCATAGCCCTCACACTGACCCTAACCCTAACCGTAACAATAGCCCTTGACCTAACCCTTGCCCTATCCCTATCCCTATCCCTATCCCTATCCCTAGTCCTATCCCTAGCCCTAACCCTAACCCTAACCCTAACCCAAGCCCAAACCCTAGCCGTATCCCTAACCCCACCCTAACCCTAACTCTAGCCCTAACCCGAACCCTAGCCCTAAACCTAACACTAACCCTAGCCCTAGCCCTAGACCTAGCCCTATCCCTATCCCTAGCCCTAGCCCGAGCCTTAACCCTAAACCTAACCCTAGCCCTAACCCTAACCCTAACCCTAACCCTAGCCCTAGCGCTAACCCTAACGCTAACCCTAACCCTAACCCTAGCCCTAGCCCTAGCTTTAACCCTAGCCCTAGCCCTAGCCCTAAACCTAACCCCAACCCCAACCCTAACCCTAACCCAAACCAGAAACCTACCCCAAACCCTAACCCTAAGCCGAACCGAACCCAAACTCAAACCCTAACCCCAACCCCAACCACAACACAACACCAACCGCAACCACAACCGTAAACCTAACCCTAACCCTAACCCTAATCCTAACCTCTACCCCAACCCTAGCCCTAACTCTAACCCTAACCCTAACCCTAACCCTAACCGTAACCCTAACCGTAACCCCAAACCTAACCCTAGCCCTAGCCCTAACATTAACCCTAACCCTAGCCCTAACCCTAGACCTTACCCTAACCCAAAGCCTACCACTAACCCTAATACAAACCCTAACCATAACCGTAGCCCTAACCCTAATGCTCACCCTAGCCCTAACACTAACCAGAACCCTCACCCTAACCCTAGCCCTCACCCTATACCTAACCCTAACCCTAACCCTAACCCTAACCCTTGCCCTAGCCCAAGCCCTAGCCATAGCCCTAACCCTAACACTAATCCTAGCCTTAGACCTAACCTTTGTCCGAGCCCAAACCCTAACCATAGCCGTAACCCTAACCCTACCCTAATCCTACCCCTACACCTCCCCTAACCCTAACCGTAGCCCTGACCCTAATGCTAACCCTGGCCCTAACACTAACCCTAACCCTCACCCTAACCCTAGTCCTGACCCTCACCCTAACCCCAACCGTAACCCTAACCCGAACTCTAACCCTAACCATAGCCCTTGCCCTAACCCTTGCCCTAGCCCTAGCCCTAGCCCTAGCCCTAGCCCTAACCCTCACCCTCACCCTAACCCTAACCCTAACCCTAACCCTAACCCTAACCATAGCCCTTGCCTAACCCTTGCCCTCGCCCTAGCCCTAGCCCTAACCCTAACCCAAGCCCTAACCCTAGCCCTAACCCTAGCCCTAACCTTAGCCCTAACTGTAGCCCTAGCAGTAACCCTAGCCCTAGCCCGAACACTAACCCTAACCCTAACACAAACCTTAACCCTAACCCTAACTCTAACCTTAACCCTAACCCTAACCCAAACCCTAACCCTAACCCTAACCCTAACCCTAACCCTAACCCTAACTCTAACCTTAACCCTAACCCTAACCCTAACCCTAACCCTAACCCTCGACCTAACCCTAACCCTAGCCCTAACCCTAATCCTAACGCTAACCATAACCCTAACCCTAACAAAAAACCATATCCCTAAACCTAAATCTCACCCTAACACTAGCCTTAGCCCCAACCCTCTCACTAACTGTAACCCTAAACCTAATCCTAGCCTAAACGCTATCCCTAGCCCTAACCCTAACCCAACACCTACCACTAACCCTAACGCTAACCAAAACCCTAACCAGAACCAGAACCGTAACCCTAACCCTAACCTGAGCCCTAAACCTAACCCTAGCCCTAACCCTAACCCTAAGCCTAACCCTAGCGCTAACCCTAACCTTAACCCTAAACCTAACTATAGCCTTAACCCTAACCCTAGGCCTAGACCTAACCCTACCCCTATCCCTACCCCTAAACCAAACTGTAACCCTAAACTAAAACTGAACCCTAACCCTAACCCTAGCCCTAGCTCTAGTTCTAACCCTAGCCCTAACCCTTACCCTAGCCCTAGCCCTAACCCTAGACCTTACCCTAACTCAAAGCCTACCACTAACCCTAACACAAACCCTAACCATAACCGTAGCCCTAACCCTAATGCTAACCCTAGCCCTAACACTAACCAGAACCCTCACCCTAACCCTAGCCCTCACCCTATACCTAACCCGAACCCTAACCCTAACCCTAACCTAAGCCCTAACCCTAGCCCTAACCCTAGCCCTATCCGTAGCCCTAGCCCTAGCCCTAGCCCGAACCCTAACCCTAACCCTAACCCTAACCCTAAACCTAACCCTAACCCTAGCCCAAAGCGTCACCCTAACGATAACCCTAACCCTAGACCTAACCCTAACCCTAACCCTAACCCTAAACCTCACCCTAGCCCTAACCCTAACCCAAACCCTAACCCAAACCCTAGCCCTAACCCTAACCCAAAGCCTACCACTAAACCTAACCAAAACCCTAACCATAATCATAAACCTAACCCTAACCCTAGCCCTAACCCTAATGATAACCCTAGCTCAACCCTAACCCTAAAACTAACCCTCACCCTAAACCTAGCCCTCAACCTAACCCTAACTCTACTCCGAACACTAAACCTCACCGAACCCTAACCCTAGCCATGACGCAAGCCCTAACCGTAGCCCTAGCCCTAGCCCTAACCCTAACCCTAACCCTAACCCTAAACCTAAACCTAACTCTAATGCTAACGCTAACGCCAGCCCTAACCCTAATGCTAACCCTAGCCGTAACACTCACCCTCACCCTCACCCTAACCATAGCCCTCACACTGACCCTAAACCTAACCGTAACAATAGCCCTTGACCTAACCCTTGCCCTATCCCTATCCCTATCCCTATCCCTAGTCCTAGCCCTATCCCTATCCCTATCCCTATCCCTATCCCTATCCCTAGTCCTATCCCTAACCCTAACCCTAACCCTAACCCTAACCTTAACCCTAACCCTAACCCTAACCCTAACCCTAACCCTCGACCTAACCCTAGCCCTAACCCTAATCCTAACGCTAACCATAACCCTAACCCTAACAAAAAACCATATTCCTAAACCTAAATCTCACCCTAACACTAGCCTTAGCCCTAACCCTCTCACTAACTGTAACCCTAACCCTAATCCTAGCCCTAGCTCTAGTTCTAACCCTAGCCCTAACCCTTTCCCTAGCCCTAGCCCTAACCCTAGACCTTATCCTAGCCCTATCCGTAGCCCTAGCCCTAGCCCTAACCCTAACCCTAACCCGAACCCTAACCCTAACCCTAACCCTAACCCTAACCCTAACCCTAGACCTAACCCTAACCCTAACCCTAACCCTAAACCTCACCCTAGCCCTAACCCTAACCCAAACCCTTACCCTAACCCTAACCCTAACCCAAACAGTATCCCTAACCCTAAGCATAACCCTAGGCTTAGCCCTAACCCTCTCACTTACAATAACCCTAACCCTAACCCTAGCCCCAACCCTGACCCTAGCCCTAACCCTAACCCAACCCCTACCACTAACCCTAACCCTAACCCTAACCATAACCATAACCCTAACCCTAACCCGAGCCCTAAACTTAACCCTATCCCTAACCCTAAACGTAACCCTAGCGCTAACCCTAACGCTAAGCCTAAGCCTAAACCTAACCTTAGCCCTAATTCTAACCCTAGGCCTAGCCCTAACCCTAGCCCTAGCCCTACCCTACCCCTACCCCTAACTCAAACTGTAACCCTAAACTGAACCTGAACCCTAACGCTAGCCCTAAATCTAGCTCTAACGCATGTCCTAACCATTAACCTAGCCCTAATCCTAACCCTAACCCTAACCCAAACCCTAACCCAAACCCTAGCCCTAACCCTAACCCAAAGCCTACCACTAAACCTAACCAAAACCCTAACCATAATCATAAACCTAACCCTAACCCTAGCCCTAACCCTAATGATAACCCTAGCCCTAAACCAAACCCTAAAACTAACCCTCACCCTAAACCTAGTCCTCACCCTAACCCTAACTCTACTCCTAACCCTAAACCTCACCGAACCCTAACCCTAGCCATAACGCTAGCCCTAACCGTAGCTCTAGCCCTAGCCCTAACCCTAACCCTAACCCTAACCCTAACCATAAACCTAAACCTAACTCTAACGCTAACGCCAGCCCTAACCCTAATGCTAACCCTAGCCGTAACCCTCATCCTCACCCTCACCCTAACCATAGCCCTCACACTGACCCTAACCCTAACTGTAACAATAGCCCTCGACCTAACCCTAGCCCTAACCCTAATCCTAACGCTAACCATAACCCTAACCCTAACAAAAAAACATATCCCTAAACCTAAATCTCACCCTAACACTGGCCTTAGCCCTAACCCTCTCACTAACTGTAACCCTAACCCTAATCCTAGCCTAAACTCTATCCCTAGCCCTAACCCTGACCCAACACCTACCACTAACCCTAACCCTAACGCTAACCCAAACCCTAACCAGAACCAGAACCGTAACCCTAACCCTAACCCGAGCCCTAAACTTAACCCTAGCCCTAACCCTAACCCTAAGCCTAACCCTAGCGCTAACCCTAACAATAACCCTAAACCTAACTATAGCCTTAACCCAAACCCTAGGCCTAGACCTACCCCTACCCCTACCCCTACCCCTAAACCAAACTGTAACCCTAAACTAAAACTGAACCCTAACCCTAACCCTAGCCCTAGCTCTAGTTCTAAACCTAGCCCTAACCCTGACACTAGCCCTAGCCCTAACCCTAGACCTTACCCTAACAAAAAGCCAACCACTAACCCTAACACAAACACTAACCAGAACCCTCACCCTAACCCTAGCCCTCACCCTATACCTAACCCAAACCATAAACCTAACCCTAACCCTAACCCTAACCTAAGACCTAACCCTAGCCCTAACCCTAGCCCTATCCGTAGCCCTAGCCCTAGCCCTAACCCTAGCCCTAGCCCGAACCCGAACCCGAACCCTAACCCTAACCCTAACCCTAACCCTAACCCTAGCCCAAAGCATCACCCTAACGATAACCCTAACCCTAGACCTAACCCTAACCCTAACCCTAACCCTAAACCTCACCCTAGCCCTAACCCTAACCCTAACCCTACCCCTACCCCTACCCCTACCCCTAACCCTAGCCCTAGCACTAACCCTAACCCTAACCCTACCCCTAACCCTAACCCTAGCCCTAGCGCTAACCCTAACGCTAACCCTAACCCTAGCCCTAGCCCTAGCTTTAACCCTAGCCCTAGCCCTAACCCTAGCCCTAGCCCTAAACCTAACCCCAACCCCAACCCTAACCCTAACCCTAACCCTAACCCGAACTGAACCCGAACTCAAACCCTAACCCCAACCCCAACCACAACACCAACCGCAACCACAACCGTAACCCTAAGCCTAACACTAACCCTAACCCTAACCTCAACCACAACCCTAGCCCTAACTCTAGCCCTAACCCTAACCCTAACCGTAACCCCAAACCTAACCCTAGCCCTAGCCCTAACATTAACCCTAACCCTAGCCATAGCCTTAATCCTCACCCTAACCCTAACCCAAACCCTAACCCAAACCCTAGCCCTAACCCTAACCCAAAGCCTACCACTAAACCTAACCAAAACCCTAACCATAATCATAATCATAAACCTAACCCTAACCCTAGCCCTAATCCTAATGATAACCCTAGCCCTAACCCTAACCCTAAAACTAACCCTCACCCTAAACCTAGGCCTCACCCTAACCCCAACCCTAACCCTAACCCTCACCAAGCCCTAACCCTAGCCCTAAGCCTAGCCCTAACCGTAGCCCTAGCCCCAGCCCTAACCCTAACCCTAACCCTAACCCTTGCCCTAGCCCTAGCCCTAGCCCTAACCCTAACCCAAGCCCTAACCCTAGCCCTAACCCTAGGCCTAACCGTAGCCCTAGCAGTAACCCTAGCCATAGCCGGAACACTAACCCTAACCCTAACCCAAACCCTAACCCTAACCCTAACTCTAACCTTAACCCCAACCCTAACCCTAACCCTAACCCTAACCCTAACCCTAACCCTAACCCTCGACCTAACCCTAGCCCTAACCCTAATCCTAACGCTTACCATAACCCTAACCCTAACAAAAAACCATATCCCTAAACCTAAATCTCACCCTAACCCTAGCCTTAGCCCTAACCCTCTCACTAACTGTAACCCTAACCCTAATCCTAGCCCAAACCCTAACCCTAGCCCTAACCCAACCCCTACCACTAACCCTAACCCTAACCCAAACCCTAACCAGAACCGTAACCCTAAACCTAACACTAACCCGAGCCCTAAACCTGAACCTAACCCTAACCCTAACCATAACCCTAACCCTAGCGCTAATCCTAACTCTAACGCTAACCCTAAACCTAACCCTAGCCCTAGCCCTAACCCTAGGCCTAGCCGTAACCATACACCTACCCCTACCCCTGCCCCTAACCCAAACTGTAACCCTAAACTGAACCTGAACCTGAACCCTAACCCTAGCCCTAGCTCTAGCTCTAACCCTAGCCCTAACCGTTACCCTAGCCCTAGCCCTAGCCCTAACCCTAGCCCTAATCCTACCCCGAACCCTAACCCTAACCCTAGCCCTAACCCTAACACTAACCCTAGCCCTAACCCTAACCCTAACCCTAACCCTAACCCTAACCCTAACCCTCACCCTAACCCTAGCCCTAGCCCTAACACTAACACTAACCCTATCCCTATCCCTATCCCTATCCCTATCCCTATCCCTATTCCTATCCCTATCCCAAGCCCTAGCCCTAGCTCTAACACTACAACTAACCCTAGCCCTACCCCTAAACCTGCCCCTAAGCCTAACCCTAACCCTACACCTAAACCTAACCCTAACCCTAACCCTAACCCTAACACTAACCCTAGCCCTAGCCCTAGCCCTAGCCCTAGCCCTAACCCTAACACAAACCCTAGCCCTAGCCCTAGCCCTCGCCCTAAACCTAACCCTAAACCTAACCCTAACCCTAACCCTAACCCTAACCCTAACCCTAGCCCTAGCCCTAACCCTACCCTAAACCTAACCTGAACTCTAGCCCTAACCCTTGCCCTAACTCTAACCCTAACCCTAACCCTAACCCTAACCCTAACCATAGCCGTAACCCTAACACTACCCTAATCCTACCCCTACCCGTACCCCTACCCCTAACCCTAACCGTAGCCCTGACCCTAATGCTAACCCTGGCCCTAACACTAACCCTAACCCTCACCCTAACCCTAGCCCTGACCCTCACCCTAACCCCAACCCTAACCCTAACCCTAACTCTAACTCTAAGCATAGCCCTTACCCTAACCCTTGCCCTAGCCCTAGCCCTAGCCGTAACCCTCACCCTCACCCTAACCCTAACCCTAACCCTAACCCTAACCATAGCCCTTGCCTAACCCTTGCCCTAGCTCTAGCCCTAGCCCTAGCCCTAGCCCTAACCCTAACCCAAGCCCTAACCCTAGCCCTAACCCTAGCCCTAACCTTAGCCCTAACTGTAGCCCTAGCAGTAACCCTAGCCCTAGCCCGAACACTGACCCTAACCCTAACACAAACCCTAACCCTAACCCTAACTCTAACCTTAACCCTAACCCTAACCCAAACCCTAACCCTAACCCTAACTCTAACCTTAACCCTAACCCTAACCCTAACCCACGACCTAACCCTAGCCCTAACCCTAATCCTAACGCTAACCATAACCCTAACCCTAACAAAAAACCATATCCCTAAACCTAAATCTCACCCTAACACTAGCCTTAGCCCTAACCCTCTCACTAACTGTAACCCTAACCCTAATCCTAGCCTAAACGCTATCCCTATCCCTAACCCTAACCCAACACCTACCACTAACCGTAACGCTAACCCAAACCCTAACCAGAACCAGAACCGTAACCCTAACCCTAACCTGAGCCCTAAACCTAACCCTAGCCCTAACCCTAACCCTAAGCCTAACCCTAGCGCTAACCCTAACCTTAACCCTAAACCTAACTATAGCCTTAACCCTAACCCTAGGCCTAGACCTAACCCTACCCCTACCCCTACCCCTAAACCAAACTGTAACCCTAAACTAAAACTGAACCCTAACCCTAACCCTAGCCCTAGCTCTAGTTCTAACCCTAGCCCTAACCCTGACCCTAGCCCTAGCCCTAACCCTAGACCTTACCCTAACTCAAAGCCTACCACTAACCCTAACACAAACCCTAACCATAACCGTAGCCCTAACCCTAATGCTAACCCTAGACCTAACACTAACCAGAACCCTCACCCTAACCCTAGCCCTCACCCTATACCTAACCCGAACCATAACCCTAACCCTAACCCTAACCTAAGCCCTAACCCTAGCCCTAACCCTAGCCCTATCCGTAGCCCTAGCCCTAGCCCTAACCCTAGCCCTAGCCCGAACCCTAACCCTAACACTAACCCTAACCCTAACCCTAGCCCAAAGCATCACCCTAAAGATAACCCTAACCCTAGACCTAACCCTAACCCTAACCCTAACCCTAAACCTCACCCTAGCCCTAACCCTAACCCAAACCCTAACCCAAACCCTAGCCCTAACCCTAACCCAAAGCCTACCACTAAACCTAACCAAAACCCTAACCATAATCATAAACCTAACCCTAACCCTAGCCCTAACCCTAATGATAACCCTAGCCCAACCCTAACCCTAAAACTAACCCTCACCCTAAACCTAGCCCTCACCCTAACCCTAACTCTACTCCGAACACTAAACCTCACCGAACCCTAACCCTAGCCATGACGCAAGCCCTAACCGTAGCCCTAGCCCTAGCCCTAAACCTAACCCTAACCCTCCCCCTAAACCTAAACCTAACTCTAATGCTAACGCTAACGCCAGCCCTAACCCTAATGCTAACCCTAGCCGTAACCCTCACCCTCACCCTAACCATAGCCCTCACACTGATCCTAAACCTAACCGTAACAATAGCCCTTGACCTAACCCTTGCCCTATCCCTATCCCAATCCCTAGTCCTATCCCTATCCCTATCCCTATCCCTATCCCTATCCCTATCCCTAGTCCTATCCCTAACCCTAACCCTAACCCTAGCCCTAACCCTAATGATAACCCTAGCTCAACCCTAACCCTAAAACTAACCCTCACCCTAAACCTAGCCCTCACCCTAACCCTAACTCTACTCCGAACACTAAACCTCACCGAACCCTAACCCTAGCCATGACGCAAGCCCTAACCGTAGCCCTAGCCCTAGCCCTAACCCTAACCCTAACCCTAACCCTAAACCTAAACCTAACTCTAATGCTAACGCTAACGCCAGCCCTAACCCTAATGCTAACCCTAGCCGTAACCCTCACCCTCACCCTCACCCTAACCATAGCCCTCACACTGACCCTAAACCTAACCGTAACAATAGCCCTTGACCTAACCCTTGCCCTATCCCTATCCCTATCCCTATCCCTAGTCCTAGCCCTATCCCTATCCCTATCCCTATCCCTATCCCTATCCCTATCCCTATCCCTATCCCTAGTCCTATCCCTAACCCTAACCCTAACCCTAACCCTAACCTTAACCCTAACCCTAACCCTAACCCTAACCCTAACCCTAACCCTCGACCTAACCCTAGCCCTAACCCTAATCCTAACGCTAACCATAACCCTAACCCTAACAAAAAACCATATTCCTAAACCTAAATCTCACCCTAACACTAGCCTTAGCCCTAACCCTCTCACTAACTGTAACCCTAACCCTAATCCTAGCCCTAGCTCTAGTTCTAACCCTAGCCCTAACCCTTTCCCTAGCCCTAGCCCTAACCCTAGACCTTATCCTAGCCCTATCCGTAGCCCTAGCCCTAGCCCTAACCCTAACCCTAACCCGAACCCTAACCCTAACCCTAACCCTAACCCTAACCCTAACCCTAGACCTAACCCTAACCCTAACCCTAACCCTAAACCTCACCCTAGCCCTAACCCTAACCCAAACCCTTACCCTAACCCTAACCCTAACCCAAACAGTATCCCTAACCCTAAGCATAACCCTAGGCTTAGCCCTAACCCTCTCACTTACAATAACCCTAACCCTAACCCTAGCCCCAACCCTGACCCTAGCCCTAACCCTAACCCAACCCCTACCACTAACCCTAACCCTAACCCTAACCATAACCATAACCCTAACCCTAACCCGAGCCCTAAACTTAACCCTATCCCTAACCCTAAACGTAACCCTAGCGCTAACCCTAACGCTAAGCCTAAGCCTAAACCTAACCTTAGCCCTAATTCTAACCCTAGGCCTAGCCCTAACCCTAGCCCTAGCCCTACCCTACCCCTACCCCTAACTCAAACTGTAACCCTAAACTGAACCTGAACCCTAACGCTAGCCCTAAATCTAGCTCTAACGCATGTCCTAACCATTAACCTAGCCCTAATCCTAACCCTAACCCTAACCCAAACCCTAACCCAAACCCTAGCCCTAACCCTAACCCAAAGCCTACCACTAAACCTAACCAAAACCCTAACCATAATCATAAACCTAACCCTAACCCTAGCCCTAACCCTAATGATAACCCTAGCCCTAACCCAAACCCTAAAACTAACCCTCACCCTAAACCTAGCCCTCACCCTAACCCTAACTCTACTCCTAACCCTAAACCTCACCGAACCCTAACCCTAGCCATAACGCTAGCCCTAACCGTAGCTCTAGCCCTAGCCCTAACCTTAACCCTAACCCTAACCCTAACCATAAACCTAAACCTAACTCTAACGCTAACGCCAGCCCTAACCCTAATGCTAACCCTAGCCGTAACCCTCATCCTCACCCTCACCCTAACCATAGCCCTCACACTGACCCTAACCCTAACTGTAACAATAGCCCTCGACCTAACCCTAGCCCTAACCCTAATCCTAACGCTAACCATAACCCTAACCCTAACAAAAAAACATATCCCTAAACCTAAATCTCACCCTAACACTGGCCTTAGCCCTAACCCTCTCACTAACTGTAACCCTAACCCTAATCCTAGCCTAAACTCTATCCCTAGCCCTAACCCTGACCCAACACCTACCACTAACCCTAACCCTAACGCTAACCCAAACCCTAACCAGAACCAGAACCGTAACCCTAACCCTAACCCGAGCCCTAAACTTAACCCTAGCCCTAACCCTAACCCTAAGCCTAACCCTAGCGCTAACCCTAACAATAACCCTAAACCTAACTATAGCCTTAACCCAAACCCTAGGCCTAGACCTACCCCTACCCCTACCCCTACCCCTAAACCAAACTGTAACCCTAAACTAAAACTGAACCCTAACCCTAACCCTAGCCCTAGCTCTAGTTCTAAACCTAGCCCTAACCCTGACACTAGCCCTAGCCCTAACCCTAGACCTTACCCTAACAAAAAGCCAACCACTAACCCTAACACAAACACTAACCAGAACCCTCACCCTAACCCTAGCCCTCACCCTATACCTAACCCAAACCATAAACCTAACCCTAACCCTAACCCTAACCTAAGACCTAACCCTAGCCCTAACCCTAGCCCTATCCGCAGCCCTAGCCCTAGCCCTAACCCTAGCCCTAGCCCGAACCCGAACCCGAACCCTAACCCTAACCCTAACCCTAACCCTAACCCTAGCCCAAAGCATCACCCTAACGATAACCCTAACCCTAGACCTAACCCTAACCCTAACCCTAACCCTAAACCTCACCCTAGACCTAACCCTAACCCTAACCCTACCCCTACCCCTACCCCTACCCCTAACCCTAGCCCTAGCACTAACCCTAACCCTAACCCTACCCCTAACCCTAACCCTAGCCCTAGCGCTAACCCTAACGCTAACCCTAACCCTAGCCCTAGCCCTAGCTTTAACCCTAGCCCTAGCCCTAACCCTAGCCCTAGCCCTAAACCTAACCCCAACCCCAACCCTAACCCTAACCCTAACCCTAACCCGAACCGAACCCGAACTCAAACCCTAACCCCAACCCCAACCACAACACCAACCGCAACCACAACCGTAACCCTAAGCCTAACACTAACCCTAACCCTAACCTCAACCACAACCCTAGCCCTAACTCTAGCCCTAACCCTAACCCTAACCGTAACCCCAAACCTAACCCTAGCCCTAGCCCTAACATTAACCCTAACCCTAGCCATAGCCTTAATCCTCACCCTAACCCTAACCCAAACCCTAACCCAAACCCTAGCCCTAACCCTAACCCAAAGCCTACCACTAAACCTAACCAAAACCCTAACCATAATCATAATCATAAACCTAACCCTAACCCTAGCCCTAATCCTAATGATAACCCTAGCCCTAACCCTAACCCTAAAACTAACCCTCACCCTAAACCTAGGCCTCACCCTAACCCCAACCCTAACCCTAACCCTCACCAAGCCCTAACCCTAGCCCTAAGCCTAGCCCTAACCGTAGCCCTAGCCCCAGCCCTAACCCTAACCCTAACCCTTGCCCTAGCCCTAGCCCTAGCCCTAACCCTAACCCAAGCCCTAACCCTAGCCCTAACCCTAGGCCTAACCGTAGCCCTAGCAGTAACCCTAGCCATAGCCGGAACACTAACCCTAACCCTAACCCAAACCCTAACCCTAACCCTAACTCTAACCTTAACCCCAACCCTAACCCTAACCCTAACCCTAACCCTAACCCTAACCCTAACCCTCGACCTAACCCTAGCCCTAACCCTAATCCTAACGCTTACCATAACCCTAACCCTAACAAAAAACCATATCCCTAAACCTAAATCTCACCCTAACCCTAGCCTTAGCCCTAACCCTCTCACTAACTGTAACCCTAACCCTAATCCTAGCCCAAACCCTAACCCTAGCCCTAACCCAACCCCTACCACTAACCCTAACCCTAACCCAAACCCTAACCAGAACCGTAACCCTAAACCTAACACTAACCCGAGCCCTAAACCTGAACCTAACCCTAACCCTAACCATAACCCTAACCCTAGCGCTAATCCTAACTCTAACGCTAACCCTAAACCTAACCCTAGCCCTAGCCCTAACCCTAGGCCTAGCCGTAACCATACACCTACCCCTACCCCTGCCCCTAACCCAAACTGTAACCCTAAACTGAACCTGAACCTGAACCCTAACCCTAGCCCTAGCTCTAGCTCTAACCCTAGCCCTAACCGTTACCCTAGCCCTAGCCCTAGCCCTAACCCTAGCCCTAATCCTACCCCGAACCCTAACCCTAACCCTAACCCTAGCCCTAACCCTAACACTAACCCTAAACCTAACCCTAACCCTAACCCTAACCCTAACCCTAACCCTAGCCCTAGCCCTAACCCTACCCTAAACCTAACCTGAACTCTAGCCCTAACCCTTGCCCTAACTCTAACCCTAACCCTAACCCTAACCCTAACCCTAACCATAGCCGTAACCCTAACACTACCCTAATCCTACCCCTACCCGTACCCCTACCCCTAACCCTAACCGTAGCCCTGACCCTAATGCTAACCCTGGCCCTAACACTAACCCTAACCCTCACCCTAACCCTAGCCCTGACCCTCACCCTAACCCCAACCCTAACCCTAACCCTAACTCTAACTCTAAGCATAGCCCTTACCCTAACCCTTGCCCTAGCCCTAGCCCTAGCCGTAACCCTCACCCTCACCCTAACCCTAACCCTAACCCTAACCCTAACCCTAACCATAGCCCTTGCCTAACCCTTGCCCTAGCTCTAGCCCTAGCCCTAGCCCTAGCCCTAACCCTAACCCAAGCCCTAACCCTAGCCCTAACCCTAGCCCTAACCTTAGCCCTAACTGTAGCCCTAGCAGTAACCCTAGCCCTAGCCCGAACACTGACCCTAACCCTAACACAAACCCTAACCCTAACCCTAACTCTAACCTTAACCCTAACCCTAACCCAAACCCTAACCCTAACCCTAACTCTAACCTTAACCCTAACCCTAACCCTAACCCACGACCTAACCCTAGCCCTAACCCTAATCCTAACGCTAACCATAACCCTAACCCTAACAAAAAACCATATCCCTAAACCTAAATCTCACCCTAACACTAGCCTTAGCCCTAACCCTCTCACTAACTGTAACCCTAACCCTAATCCTAGCCTAAACGCTATCCCTATCCCTAACCCTAACCCAACACCTACCACTAACCGTAACGCTAACCCAAACCCTAACCAGAACCAGAACCGTAACCCTAACCCTAACCTGAGCCCTAAACCTAACCCTAGCCCTAACCCTAACCCTAAGCCTAACCCTAGCGCTAACCCTAACCTTAACCCTAAACCTAACTATAGCCTTAACCCTAACCCTAGGCCTAGACCTAACCCTACCCCTACCCCTACCCCTAAACCAAACTGTAACCCTAAACTAAAACTGAACCCTAACCCTAACCCTAGCCCTAGCTCTAGTTCTAACCCTAGCCCTAACCCTGACCCTAGCCCTAGCCCTAACCCTAGACCTTACCCTAACTCAAAGCCTACCACTAACCCTAACACAAACCCTAACCATAACCGTAGCCCTAACCCTAATGCTAACCCTAGACCTAACACTAACCAGAACCCTCACCCTAACCCTAGCCCTCACCCTATACCTAACCCGAACCATAACCCTAACCCTAACCCTAACCTAAGCCCTAACCCTAGCCCTAACCCTAGCCCTATCCGTAGCCCTAGCCCTAGCCCTAACCCTAGCCCTAGCCCGAACCCTAACCCTAACACTAACCCTAACCCTAACCCTAGCCCAAAGCATCACCCTAAAGATAACCCTAACCCTAGACCTAACCCTAACCCTAACCCTAACCCTAAACCTCACCCTAGCCCTAACCCTAACCCAAACCCTAACCCAAACCCTAGCCCTAACCCTAACCCAAAGCCTACCACTAAACCTAACCAAAACCCTAACCATAATCATAAACCTAACCCTAACCCTAGCCCTAACCCTAATGATAACCCTAGCCCAACCCTAACCCTAAAACTAACCCTCACCCTAAACCTAGCCCTCACCCTAACCCTAACTCTACTCCGAACACTAAACCTCACCGAACCCTAACCCTAGCCATGACGCAAGCCCTAACCGTAGCCCTGGCCCTAGCCCTAAACCTAACCCTAACCCTCCCCCTAAACCTAAACCTAACTCTAATGCTAACGCTAACGCCAGCCCTAACCCTAATGCTAACCCTAGCCGTAACCCTCACCCTCACCCTAACCATAGCCCTCACACTGATCCTAAACCTAACCGTAACAATAGCCCTTGACCTAACCCTTGCCCTATCCCTATCCCAATCCCTAGTCCTATCCCTATCCCTATCCCTATCCCTATCCCTATCCCTAGTCCTATCCCTAACCCTAACCCTAACCCTAGCCCTAACCCTAATGATAACCCTAGCTCAACCCTAACCCTAAAACTAACCCTCACCCTAAACCTAGCCCTCACCCTAACCCTAACTCTACTCCGAACACTAAACCTCACCGAACCCTAACCCTAGCCATGACGCAAGCCCTAACCGTAGCCCTAGCCCTAGCCCTAACCCTAACCCTAACCCTAACCCTAAACCTAAACCTAACTCTAATGCTAACGCTAACGCCAGCCCTAACCCTAATGCTAACCCTAGCCGTAACCCTCACCCTCACCCTCACCCTAACCATAGCCCTCACACTGACCCTAAACCTAACCGTAACAATAGCCCTTGACCTAACCCTTGCCCTATCCCTATCCCTATCCCTATCCCTAGTCCTAGCCCTATCCCTATCCCTATCCCTATCCCTATCCCTATCCCTATCCCTAGTCCTATCCCTAACCCTAACCCTAACCCTAACCCTAACCTTAACCCTAACCCTAACCCTAACCCTAACCCTAACCCTAACCCTCGACCTAACCCTAGCCCTAACCCTAATCCTAACGCTAACCATAACCCTAACCCTAACAAAAAACCATATTCCTAAACCTAAATCTCACCCTAACACTAGCCTTAGCCCTAACCCTCTCACTAACTGTAACCCTAACCCTAATCCTAGCCCTAGCTCTAGTTCTAACCCTAGCCCTAACCCTTTCCCTAGCCCTAGCCCTAACCCTAGACCTTATCCTAGCCCTATCCGTAGCCCTAGCCCTAGCCCTAACCCTAACCCTAACCCGAACCCTAACCCTAACCCTAACCCTAACCCTAACCCTAACCCTAGACCTAACCCTAACCCTAACCCTAACCCTAAACCTCACCCTAGCCCTAACCCTAACCCAAACCCTTACCCTAACCCTAACCCTAACCCAAACAGTATCCCTAACCCTAAGCATAACCCTAGGCTTAGCCCTAACCCTCTCACTTACAATAACCCTAACCCTAACCCTAGCCCCAACCCTGACCCTAGCCCTAACCCTAACCCAACCCCTACCACTAACCCTAACCCTAACCCTAACCATAACCATAACCCTAACCCTAACCCGAGCCCTAAACTTAACCCTATCCCTAACCCTAAACGTAACCCTAGCGCTAACCCTAACGCTAAGCCTAAGCCTAAACCTAACCTTAGCCCTAATTCTAACCCTAGGCCTAGCCCTAACCCTAGCCCTAGCCCTACCCTACCCCTACCCCTAACTCAAACTGTAACCCTAAACTGAACCTGAACCCTAACGCTAGCCCTAAATCTAGCTCTAACGCATGTCCTAACCATTAACCTAGCCCTAATCCTAACCCTAACCCTAACCCAAACCCTAACCCAAACCCTAGCCCTAACCCTAACCCAAAGCCTACCACTAAACCTAACCAAAACCCTAACCATAATCATAAACCTAACCCTAACCCTAGCCCTAACCCTAATGATAACCCTAGCCCTAACCCAAACCCTAAAACTAACCCTCACCCTAAACCTAGCCCTCACCCTAACCCTAACTCTACTCCTAACCCTAAACCTCACCGAACCCTAACCCTAGCCATAACGCTAGCCCTAACCGTAGCTCTAGCCCTAGCCCTAACCTTAACCCTAACCCTAACCCTAACCATAAACCTAAACCTAACTCTAACGCTAACGCCAGCCCTAACCCTAATGCTAACCCTAGCCGTAACCCTCATCCTCACCCTCACCCTAACCATAGCCCTCACACTGACCCTAACCCTAACTGTAACAATAGCCCTCGACCTAACCCTAGCCCTAACCCTAATCCTAACGCTAACCATAACCCTAACCCTAACAAAAAAACATATCCCTAAACCTAAATCTCACCCTAACACTGGCCTTAGCCCTAACCCTCTCACTAACTGTAACCCTAACCCTAATCCTAGCCTAAACTCTATCCCTAGCCCTAACCCTGACCCAACACCTACCACTAACCCTAACCCTAACGCTAACCCAAACCCTAACCAGAACCAGAACCGTAACCCTAACCCTAACCCGAGCCCTAAACTTAACCCTAGCCCTAACCCTAACCCTAAGCCTAACCCTAGCGCTAACCCTAACAATAACCCTAAACCTAACTATAGCCTTAACCCAAACCCTAGGCCTAGACCTACCCCTACCCCTACCCCTACCCCTAAACCAAACTGTAACCCTAAACTAAAACTGAACCCTAACCCTAACCCTAGCCCTAGCTCTAGTTCTAAACCTAGCCCTAACCCTGACACTAGCCCTAGCCCTAACCCTAGACCTTACCCTAACAAAAAGCCAACCACTAACCCTAACACAAACACTAACCAGAACCCTCACCCTAACCCTAGCCCTCACCCTATACCTAACCCAAACCATAAACCTAACCCTAACCCTAACCCTAACCTAAGACCTAACCCTAGCCCTAACCCTAGCCCTATCCGCAGCCCTAGCCCTAGCCCTAACCCTAGCCCTAGCCCGAACCCGAACCCGAACCCTAACCCTAACCCTAACCCTAGCCCAAAGCATCACCCTAACGATAACCCTAACCCTAGACCTAACCCTAACCCTAACCCTAACCCTAAACCTCACCCTAGACCTAACCCTAACCCTAACCCTACCCCTACCCCTACCCCTACCCCTAACCCTAGCCCTAGCACTAACCCTAACCCTAACCCTACCCCTAACCCTAACCCTAGCCCTAGCGCTAACCCTAACGCTAACCCTAACCCTAGCCCTAGCCCTAGCTTTAACCCTAGCCCTAGCCCTAACCCTAGCCCTAGCCCTAAACCTAACCCCAACCCCAACCCTAACCCTAACCCTAACCCTAACCCGAACCGAACCCGAACTCAAACCCTAACCCCAACCCCAACCACAACACCAACCGCAACCACAACCGTAACCCTAAGCCTAACACTAACCCTAACCCTAACCTCAACCACAACCCTAGCCCTAACTCTAGCCCTAACCCTAACCCTAACCGTAACCCCAAACCTAACCCTAGCCCTAGCCCTAACATTAACCCTAACCCTAGCCATAGCCTTAATCCTCACCCTAACCCTAACCCAAACCCTAACCCAAACCCTAGCCCTAACCCTAACCCAAAGCCTACCACTAAACCTAACCAAAACCCTAACCATAATCATAATCATAAACCTAACCCTAACCCTAGCCCTAATCCTAATGATAACCCTAGCCCTAACCCTAACCCTAAAACTAACCCTCACCCTAAACCTAGGCCTCACCCTAACCCCAACCCTAACCCTAACCCTCACCAAGCCCTAACCCTAGCCCTAAGCCTAGCCCTAACCGTAGCCCTAGCCCCAGCCCTAACCCTAACCCTTGCCCTAGCCCTAGCCCTAGCCCTAACCCTAACCCAAGCCCTAACCCTAGCCCTAACCCTAGGCCTAACCGTAGCCCTAGCAGTAACCCTAGCCATAGCCGGAACACTAACCCTAACCCTAACCCAAACCCTAACCCTAACCCTAACTCTAACCTTAACCCCAACCCTAACCCTAACCCTAACCCTAACCCTAACCCTAACCCTCGACCTAACCCTAGCCCTAACCCTAATCCTAACGCTTACCATAACCCTAACCCTAACAAAAAACCATATCCCTAAACCTAAATCTCACCCTAACCCTAGCCTTAGCCCTAACCCTCTCACTAACTGTAACCCTAACCCTAATCCTAGCCCAAACCCTAACCCTAGCCCTAACCCAACCCCTACCACTAACCCTAACCCTAACCCAAACCCTAACCACAACCGTAACCCTAAACCTAACACTAACCCGAGCCCTAAACCTGAACCTAACCCTAACCCTAACCATAACCCTAACCCTAGCGCTAATCCTAACTCTAACGCTAACCCTAAACCTAACCCTAGCCCTAGCCCTAACCCTAGGCCTAGCCGTAACCATACACCTACCCCTACCCCTGCCCCTAACCCAAACTGTAACCCTAAACTGAACCTGAACCTGAACCCTAACCCTAGCCCTAGCTCTAGCTCTAACCCTAGCCCTAATCGTTACCCTAGCCCTAGCCCTAGCCCTAACCCTAGCCCTAATCCTACCCCGAACCCTAACCCTAACCCTAGCCCTAACCCTAACACTAACCCTAGCCCTAACCCTAACCCTAACCCTAACCCTAACCCTAACCCTCACCCTAACCCTAGCCCTAGCCCTAACACTAACACTAACCCTATCCCTATCCCTATCCCTATCCCTATCCCTATCCCTATCCCTATTCCTATCCCTATCCCAAGCCCTAGCCCTAGCTCTAACACTACAACTAACCCTAGCCCTACCCCTAAACCTGCCCCTAAGCCTAACCCTAACCCTACACCTAAACCTAACCCTAACCCTAACCCTAACCCTAACACTAACCCTAGCCCTAGCCCTAGCCCTAGCCCTAACCCTAACACAAACCCTAGCCCTAGCCCTAGCCCTCGCCCTAAACCTAACCCTAAACCTAACCCTAACCCTAACCCTAACCCTAACCCTAACCCTAGCCCTAGCCCTAACCCTACCCTAAACCTAACCTGAACTCTAGCCCTAACCCTTGCCCTAACTCTAACCCTAACCCTAACCCTAACCCTAACCCTAACCATAGCCGTAACCCTAACACTACCCTAATCCTACCCCTACCCGTACCCCTACCCCTAACCCTAACCGTAGCCCTGACCCTAATGCTAACCCTGGCCCTAACACTAACCCTAACCCTCACCCTAACCCTAGCCCTGACCCTCACCCTAACCCCAACCCTAACCCTAACCCTAACTCTAACTCTAAGCATAGCCCTTACCCTAACCCTTGCCCTAGCCCTAGCCCTAGCCGTAACCCTCACCCTCACCCTAACCCTAACCCTAACCCTAACCCTAACCATAGCCCTTGCCTAACCCTTGCCCTAGCTCTAGCCCTAGCCCTAGCCCTAGCCCTAACCCTAACCCAAGCCCTAACCCTAGCCCTAACCCTAGCCCTAACCTTAGCCCTAACTGTAGCCCTAGCAGTAACCCTAGCCCTAGCCCGAACACTGACCCTAACCCTAACACAAACCCTAACCCTAACCCTAACTCTAACCTTAACCCTAACCCTAACCCAAACCCTAACCCTAACCCTAACTCTAACCTTAACCCTAACCCTAACCCTAACCCACGACCTAACCCTAGCCCTAACCCTAATCCTAACGCTAACCATAACCCTAACCCTAACAAAAAACCATATCCCTAAACCTAAATCTCACCCTAACACTAGCCTTAGCCCTAACCCTCTCACTAACTGTAACCCTAACCCTAATCCTAGCCTAAACGCTATCCCTATCCCTAACCCTAACCCAACACCTACCACTAACCGTAACGCTAACCCAAACCCTAACCAGAACCAGAACCGTAACCCTAACCCTAACCTGAGCCCTAAACCTAACCCTAGCCCTAACCCTAACCCTAAGCCTAACCCTAGCGCTAACCCTAACCTTAACCCTAAACCTAACTATAGCCTTAACCCTAACCCTAGGCCTAGACCTAACCCTACCCCTACCCCTACCCCTAAACCAAACTGTAACCCTAAACTAAAACTGAACCCTAACCCTAACCCTAGCCCTAGCTCTAGTTCTAACCCTAGCCCTAACCCTGACCCTAGCCCTAGCCCTAACCCTAGACCTTACCCTAACTCAAAGCCTACCACTAACCCTAACACAAACCCTAACCATAACCGTAGCCCTAACCCTAATGCTAACCCTAGACCTAACACTAACCAGAACCCTCACCCTAACCCTAGCCCTCACCCTATACCTAACCCGAACCATAACCCTAACCCTAACCCTAACCTAAGCCCTAACCCTAGCCCTAACCCTAGCCCTATCCGTAGCCCTAGCCCTAGCCCTAACCCTAGCCCTAGCCCGAACCCTAACCCTAACACTAACCCTAACCCTAACCCTAGCCCAAAGCGTCACCCTAAAGATAACCCTAACCCTAGACCTAACCCTAACCCTAACCCTAACCCTAAACCTCACCCTAGCCCTAACCCTAACCCAAACCCTAACCCAAACCCTAGCCCTAACCCTAACCCAAAGCCTACCACTAAACCTAACCAAAACCCTAACCATAATCATAAACCTAACCCTAACCCTAGCCCTAACCCTAATGATAACCCTAGCCCAACCCTAACCCTAAAACTAACCCTCACCCTAAACCTAGCCCTCACCCTAACCCTAACTCTACTCCGAACACTAAACCTCACCGAACCCTAACCCTAGCCATGACGCAAGCCCTAACCGTAGCCCTAGCCCTAGCCCTAAACCTAACCCTAACCCTCCCCCTAAACCTAAACCTAACTCTAATGCTAACGCTAACGCCAGCCCTAACCCTAATGCTAACCCTAGCCGTAACCCTCACCGTCACCCTAACCATAGCCCTCACACTGATCCTAAACCTAACCGTAACAATAGCCCTTGACCTAACCCTTGCCCTATCCCTATCCCAATCCCTAGTCCTATCCCTATCCCTATCCCTATCCCTATCCCTATCCCTATCCCTAGTCCTATCCCTAACCCTAACCCTAACCCTAACCCTAACCCAAGCCCAAACCCTAGCCGTAGCCCTAACCCCACCCTAACCCTAACCCGAACTCTAGCCCTAACCCGAACCCTAGCCCTAACCCTAACACTAACCCTAGCCCTAGCCCTAGCCCTAGCCCTAGCCCTAGCCCGAGCCTTAACCCTAAACCTAACCCTAGCCCAGACCCTATCCCTAAACCTATCCCTACCCCTAAACCTAACCCTAGCACTAACCCTAACCCTAACCCTAGCCCTAGCGCTAACCCTAACGCTAACCCTAACCCTAGCCCTAGCCCTAGCTTTAACCCTAGCCCTAGCCCTAGCCCTAAACCTAACCCCAACCCCAACCCTAACCCTAACCCAAACCATAAACCTACCCCAAACCCTAACCCTAACCCGAACCGAACCCGAACTCAAACCCTAACCCCAACCCCAACTACAACACAACACCAACCGCAACCACAACCGTAAACCTAACCCTAACCCTAACCCTAACCCTGACCTCTACCCCAACCCTAGCCCTAACTCTAACCCTAACCCTAACCCTAACCGTAACCCTAACCGTAACCCCAAACCTAACCCTAGCCCTAACCCTAGACCTTACCCTAACCCAAAGCCTACCACTAACCCTAATACAAACCCTAACCATAACCGTAGCCCTAGCCCTAATGCTCACCCTAGCCCTAACACTAACCAGAACCCTCACCCTAACCCTAGCCCTCACCCTATACCTAACCCTAACCCTAACCCTAACCCTTGCCCTAGCCCAAGCCCTAGCCATAGCCCTAACCCTAACACTAGCCCTAGCCTTAGACCTAACCCTTGTCCGAGCCCTAACCCTCACCATAGCCGTAACCCTAACCCTACCCTAATCCTACCCCTACCCCTCCCCTAACCCTAACCGTAGCCCTGACCCTAATGCTAACCCTGGCCCTAACACTAACCCTAACCCTCACCCTAACCCTAGTCCTGACCCTCACCCTAACCCCAACCGTAACCCTAACCCGAACTCTAACCCTAACCTTAGCCCTTGCCCTAACCCTTGCCCTAGCTCTAGCCCTAGCCCTAGCCCTAACCCTAACCCTAACCCAAGCCCTACCCCTAGACCTAACCCTAGCCCTAACCGTAGCCCTAGCAGTAACCCTAGCCCTAGCCCGAACACTAACCCTAACCCAAACCCTAACCCTAACCCTAACCCTAACTCTAACCTTAACCCTAACCCTAACCCTAACCCTAACCCTAACCCTAGCCCTAACCCTAATCCTAACGCTAAACATAACCCTAACCCTAACAAAAAACCATATCCCTAAACCTAACTCTCACCCTAACACTAGCCTTAGCCCTAACCCTCTCACTAACTGTAACCCTAACCCTAATCCTAGCCTAAACTCTATCCCTAGCCCTAACCCTAACCCAACACCTACCACTTACCCTAACGCTAACCCAAACCCTAACCAGAACCAGAACCGTAACCCTAACCCTCACCCTAACCCTAGCCCTGACCCTCACCCTAACCCCAACCCTAACCCTAACCCTAACCCTAACTCTAACTATAAGCATAGCCCTTACCCTAACCCTTGCCCTAGCCCTAGCCCTAGCCGTAACCCTCACCCTAACCCTAACCCTAACCCTAACCCTAACCCTAAACCTAACCATAGCCCTTGCCTAACCCTTGCCCTAGCTCTAGCCCTAGCCCTAGCCCTAGCCCTAACCCTAACCCAAGCCCTAACCCTAGCCCTAACCCTAGCCCTAACCTTAGCCCTAACTGTAGCCCTAGCAGTAACCCTAGCCCTAGCCCGAACACTGACCCTAACCCTAACACAAACCCTAACCCTAACCCTAACTCTAACCTTAACCCTAACCCTAACCCAAACCCTAACCCTAACCCTAACTCTAACCTTAACCCTAACCCAAACCCTAGCCCTAACCCTAACCCAAAGCCTACCACTAAACCTAACCAACACCCTAACCATAATCATAAACCTAACCCTAACCCTAATGATAACCCTAGCCCTAACCCTAACCCTAAAACTAACCCTCACCCTATACCTAGCCCTCACCCTAACCCTAACTCTACTCCTAACCCTAAACCTCACCGAACCCTAACCCTAGACATGACGCAAGCCCTAACCGTAGCCCTAGCCCTAGCCCTAACCCTAACCCTAACCCTAACCCTAAACCTAAACCTAACTCTAATGCTAACGCTAACGCCAGCCCTAACCCTAATGCTAACCCTAGCCGTAACCCTCACCCTCACCCTCATCCTAACCATAGCCCTCACACTGACCCTAACCCTAACCGTAACAATAGCCCTTGACCTAACCCTTGCCCTATCCCTATCCCTATCCCTATCCCTATCCCTAGTCCTATCCCTAGCCCTAACCCTAACCCTAACCCTAACCCAAGCCCAAACCCTAGCCGTATCCCTAACCCCACCCTAACCCTAACTCTAGCCCTAACCCGAACCCTAGCCCTAAACCTAACACTAACCCTAGCTCTCACTAACTGTAACCTAACCCTAATCCTAGCCTAAACTCTATCCCTAGCCCTAACCCTAACCCAACACCTACCACTAACCGTAACGCTAACCCAAACCCTAACCAGAACCAGAACCGTAACCCTAAACCTAACCCGAGCCCTAAACCTAACCCTAGCCCTAACCCTAGCCCTAACCCTAACCCTAAGCCTAACCCTAGCGCTAACCCTAACCCTAAACCTAACTATAGCCTTAACCCTAACCCTAGGCCTAGACCTACCCCTACCCCTACCCCTACCCCTAAACCAAACTGTAACCCTAAACTGAAACTGAACCCTAACCCTAACCCTAGCCCTAGCTCTAGTTCTAAACCTAGCCCTAAACCTTACCCTAGCCCTAGCCCTAACCCTAGACCTTACCCTAACCCAAAGCCTACCACTAACCCTAATACAAACCCTCACCCTAACCCTAGCCCTCACCCTATACCTAACCCTAACCCTAACCCTAACCCTTGCCCTAGCCCAAGCCCTAGCCATAGCCCTAACCCTAACACTAGCCCTAGCCTTAGCCCTAACCCTTGTCCGAGCCCTAACCCTAACCATAGCCGTAACCCTAACCCTACCCTAATCCTACCCCTACCCCTTCCCATAACCCTAACCGTAGCCCTGACCCTAATGCTAACCCTGGCCCTAACACTAACCCTAACCCTCACCCTAACCCTAGTCCTGACCCTCACCCTAACCCCAACCGTAACCCTAACCCGATCTCTAACCCTAACCATAGCCCTTGCCCTAACCCTTGCCCTAGCCCTAGCCCTAGCCCGAGCCCTAACCCTCACCCTCACCCTAACCCTAACCCTAACCCTAACCCTAACCCTAACCATAGCCGTAACCCTAACACTACCCTAATCCTACCCCTACCCGTACCCCTACCCCTAACCCTAACCGTAGCCCTGACCCTAATGCTAACCCTGGCCCTAACACTAACCCTAACCCTCACCCTAACCCTAGCCCTGACCCTCACCCTAACCCCAACCCTAACCCTAACCCTAACTCTAACTCTAAGCATAGCCCTTACCCTAACCCTTGCCCTAGCCCTAGCCCTAGCCGTAACCCTCACCCTCACCCTCACCCTAACCCTAACCCTAACCCTAACCCTAACCCTAACCCTAACCATAGCCCTTGCCTAACCCTTGCCCTAGCTCTAGCCCTAGCCCTAGCCCTAGCCCTAACCCTAACCCAAGCCCTAACCCTAGCCCTAACCCTAGCCCTAACCTTAGCCCTAACTGTAGCCCTAGCAGTAACCCTAGCCCTAGCCCGAACACTGACCCTAACCCTAACACAAACCCTAACCCTAACCCTAACTCTAACCTTAACCCTAACCCTAACCCAAACCCTAACCCTAACCCTAACTCTAACCTTAACCCTAACCCTAACCCTAACCCACGACCTAACCCTAGCCCTAACCCTAATCCTAACGCTAACCATAACCCTAACCCTAACAAAAAACCATATCCCTAAACCTAAATCTCACCCTAACACTAGCCTTAGCCCTAACCCTCTCACTAACTGTAACCCTAACCCTAATCCTAGCCTAAACGCTATCCCTATCCCTAACCCTAACCCAACACCTACCACTAACCGTAACGCTAACCCAAACCCTAACCAGAACCAGAACCGTAACCCTAACCCTAACCTGAGCCCTAAACCTAACCCTAGCCCTAACCCTAACCCTAAGCCTAACCCTAGCGCTAACCCTAACCTTAACCCTAAACCTAACTATAGCCTTAACCCTAACCCTAGGCCTAGACCTAACCCTACCCCGACCCCTACCCCTAAACCAAACTGTAACCCTAAACTAAAACTGAACCCTAACCCTAACCCTAGCCCTAGCTCTAGTTCTAACCCTAGCCCTAACCCTGACCCTAGCCCTAGCCCTAACCCTAGACCTTACCCTAACTCAAAGCCTACCACTAACCCTAACACAAACCCTAACCATAACCGTAGCCCTAACCCTAATGCTAACCCTAGACCTAACACTAACCAGAACCCTCACCCTAACCCTAGCCCTCACCCTATACCTAACCCGAACCATAACCCTAACCCTAACCCTAACCTAAGCCCTAACCCTAGCCCTAACCCTAGCCCTATCCGTAGCCCTAGCCCTAGCCCTAACCCTAGCCCTAGCCCGAACCCTAACCCTAACCCTAACCCTAACCCTAACCCTAACCCTAACCCTAGCCCAAAGCGTCACCCTAAAGATAACCCTAACCCTAGACCTAACCCTAACCCTAACCCTAACCCTAAACCTCACCCTAGCCCTAACCCTAACCCAAACCCTAACCCAAACCCTAGCCCTAACCCTAACCCAAAGCCTACCACTAAACCTAACCAAAACCCTAACCATAATCATAAACCTAACCCTAACCCTAGCCCTAACCCTAATGATAACCCTAGCCCAACCCTAACCCTAAAACTAACCCTCACCCTAAACCTAGCCCTCACCCTAACCCTAACTCTACTCCGAACACTAAACCTCACCGAACCCTAACCCTAGCCATGACGCAAGCCCTAACCGTAGCCCTAGCCCTAGCCCTAAACCTAACCCTAACCCTCCCCCTAAACCTAAACCTAACTCTAATGCTAACGCTAACGCCAGCCCTAACCCTAATGCTAACCCTAGCCGTAACCCTCACCCTCACCCTAACCATAGCCCTCACACTGATCCTAAACCTAACCGTAACAATAGCCCTTGACCTAACCCTTGCCCTATCCCTATCCCAATCCCTAGTCCTATCCCTATACCTATCCCTATCCCTAGTCCTATCCCTAACCCTAACCCTAACCCTAACCCTAACCCAAGCCCAAACCCTAGCCGTAGCCCTAACCCCACCCTAACCCTAACCCGAACTCTAGCCCTAACCCGAACCCTAGCCCTAACCCTAACACTAACCCTAGCCCTAGCCCTAGCCCTAGCCCTAGCCCTAGCCCGAGCCTTAACCCTAAACCTAACCCTAGCCCAGACCCTATCCCTAAACCTATCCCTACCCCTAAACCTAACCCTAGCACTAACCCTAACCCTAACCCTAGCCCTAGCGCTAACCCTAACGCTAACCCTAACCCTAGCCCTAGCCCTAGCTTTAACCCTAGCCCTAGCCCTAGCCCTAAACCTAACCCCAACCCCAACCCTAACCCTAACCCAAACCATAAACCTACCCCAAACCCTAACCCTAACCCGAACCGAACCCGAACTCAAACCCTAACCCCAACCCCAACCACAACACAACACCAACCGCAACCACAACCGTAAACCTAACCCTAACCCTAACCCTAACCCTGACCTCTACCCCAACCCTAGCCCTAACTCTAACCCTAACCCTAACCCTAACCCTAACCGTAACCCTAACCGTAACCCCAAACCTAACCCTAGCGCTAGCCCTAACATTAACCCTAACCCTAGCCCTAACCCTAGACCTTACCCTAACCCAAAGCCTACCACTAACCCTAATACAAACCCTAACCATAACCGTAGCCCTAGCCCTAATGCTCACCCTAGCCCTAACACTAACCAGAACCCTCACCCTAACCCTAGCCCTCACCCTATACCTAACCCTAACCCTAACCCTAACCCTTGCCCTAGCCCAAGCCCTAGCCATAGCCCTAACCCTAACACTAGCCCTAGCCTTAGACCTAACCCTTGTCCGAGCCCTAACCCTAACCATAGCCGTAACCCTAACCCTACCCTAATCCTACCCCTACCCCTCCCCTAACCCTAACCGTAGCCCTGACCCTAATGCTAACCCTGGCCCTAACACTAACCCTAACCCTCACCCTAACCCTAGTCCTGACCCTCACCCTAACCCCAACCGTAACCCTAACCCGAACTCTAACCCTAACCTTAGCCCTTGCCCTAACCCTTGCCCTAGCTCTAGCCCTAGCCCTAGCCCTAACCCTAACCCTAACCCAAGCCCTACCCCTAGACCTAACCCTAGCCCTAACCGTAGCCCTAGCAGTAACCCTAGCCCTAGCCCGAACACTAACCCTAACCCAAACCCTAACCCTAACCCTAACCCTAACTCTAACCTTAACCCTAACCCTAACCCTAACCCTAACCCTAGCCCTAACCCTAATCCTAACGCTAAACATAACCCTAACCCTAACAAAAAACCATATCCCTAAACCTAACTCTCACCCTAACACTAGCCTTAGCCCTAACCCTCTCACTAACTGTAACCCTAACCCTAATCCTAGCCTAAACTCTATCCCTAGCCCTAACCCTAACCCAACACCTACCACTTACCCTAACGCTAACCCAAACCCTAACCAGAACCAGAACCGTAACCCTAACCCTCACCCTAACCCTAGCCCTGACCCTCACCCTAACCCCAACCCTAACCCTAACCCTAACTCTAACTCTAAGCATAGCCCTTACCCTAACCCTTGCCCTAGCCCTAGCCCTAGCCGTAACCCTCACCCTAACCCTAACCCTAACCCTAACCCTAACCCTAACCCTAACCCTAAACCTAACCATAGCCCTTGCCTAACCCTTGCCCTAGCTCTAGCCCTAGCCCTAGCCCTAGCCCTAACCCTAATGCTAACCCTAGCCGTAACCCTCACCCTCACCCTCATCCTAACCATAGCCCTCACACTGACCCTAACCCTAACCGTAACAATAGCCCTTGACCTAACCCTTGCCCTATCCCTATCCCTATCCCTACCCCTATCCCTAGTCCTATCCCTAGCCCTAACCCTAACCCTAACCCTAACCCAAGCCCAAACCCTAGCCGTATCCCTAACCCCACCCTAACCCTAACTCTAGCCCTAACCCGAACCCTAGCCCTAAACCTAACACTAACCCTAGCTCTCACTAACTGTAACCTAACCCTAATCCTAGCCTAAACTCTATCCCTAGCCCTAACCCTAACCCAACACCTACCACTAACCGTAACGCTAACCCAAACCCTAACCAGAACCAGAACCGTAACCCTAAACCTAACCCGAGCCCTAAACCTAACCCTAGCCCTAACCCTAGCCCTAACCCTAACCCTAAGCCTAACCCTAGCTCTAACCCTAACCCTAACCCTAAACCTAACTATAGCCTTAACCCTAACCCTAGGCCTAGACCTAACCCTACCCCTACCCCTACCCCTAAACCAAACTGTAACCCTAAACTGAAACTGAACCCTAACCCTAACCCTAGCCCTAGCTCTAGTTCTAAACCTAGCCCTAAACCTTACCCTAGCCCTAGCCCTAACCCTAGACCTTACCCTAACCCAAAGCCTACCACTAACCCTAATACAAACCCTCACCCTAACCCTAGCCCTCACCCTATACCTAACCCTAACCCTAACCCTAACCCTTGCCCTAGCCCAAGCCCTAGCCATAGCCCTAACCCTAACACTAGCCCTAGCCTTAGCCCTAACCCTTGTCCGAGCCCTAACCCTAACCATAGCCGTAACCCTAACCCTACCCTAATCCTACCCCTACCCCTTCCCATAACCCTAACCGTAGCCCTGACCCTAATGCTAACCCTGGCCCTAACACTAACCCTAACCCTCACCCTAACCCTAGTCCTGACCCTCACCCTAACCCCAACCGTAACCCTAACCCGATCTCTAACCCTAACCATAGCCCTTGCCCTAACCCTTGCCCTAGCCCTAGCCCTAGCCCGAGCCCTAACCCTCACCCTCACCCTCACCCTAACCCTAACCCTAACCCTAACCCTAACCATAGCCCTTCCCTAACCCGTGCCCTAGCCCTAGCCCTAGCCCTAACCCTAACCCTAACCCAAGCCCTACCCCTAGCCCTACCCCTAGCCCTTACCGTAGCCCTAGCAGTAACCCTAGCCCTAGCCTGAACACTAACCCTAACCCAAACCCTAACCCTAACCCTAACCCTAACTCTAACCTTAACCCTAACCCTAACCCTAACCCTAACCCTAACCCTAACCCTAACCCTAACCCTCGACCTAACCCTAGCCCTAACCCTAATCCTAACGCTAACCATAACCCTAACCCTAACAAAAAACCATATCCCTAAACCTAACTCTCACCCTAACACTAGCCTTAGCCCTAACCCTCTCACTAACTGTAACCCTAACCCTAATCCTAGCCTAAACTCTATCCCTAGCCCTAACCCTAACCCAACACCTACCACTAACCCTAACGCTAACCCAAACCCTAACCAGAACCAGAACCGTAACCCTAACCCTAACCCGAGCCCTAAACCTAACCCTAGCCCTAACCCTAACCCTAAGCCTAACCCTAGCGCTAACCCTAACCCTAACCCTAAACCTAACTATAGCCTTAACCCAAACCCTAGGCCTAGACCTAACCCTACCCCTACCCCTACCCCTAAACCAAACTGTAACCCTAAACTAAAACTGAACCCTAACCCTAACCCTAGCCCTAGCTCTAGTTCTAAACCTAGCCCTAACCCTGACCCTAGCCCTAGCCCTAACCCTAGACCTTACCCTAACTCAAAGCCTACCACTAACCCTAACACAAACCCTAACGATAACCGTAGACCTAACCCTAATGCTAACCCTAGCCCTAACACTAACCAGAACCCTCACCCTAACCCTAGCCCTCACCCTATACCTAACCCTAACCCTAAACCTAACCCTTGCCCTAGCCCAAGCCCTAGCCATAGCCCTAACACTAACACTAGCCCTAGCCTTAACCCTAACCCTTATCCGAGCCCTAACCCTAACCATAGCCATAACCCTAACCCTACCCTAATCCTACCCCGACCCCTTCCCATAAACCTAACCGTAGCCCTGACCCTAATGCTAACCCTGGCCCTAACACTAACCCTAACCCTCACCCTAACCCTAGTCCTGACCCTCACCCTAACCCCAACCGTAACCCTAACCCGATCTCTAACCCTAATCATAGCCCTTGCCCTAACCCTTGCCCTAACCCTTGCCCTAGCCCTAGCCCTAGCCCTAGCCCTAACCCTCACCCTAACCCTAACCCTAACCCTAACCCTAACCATAGCCCTTGCCCTAACCCTTGCCCTAGCCCTAGCCCTAGCCCTAAAACTAACCCTAACCCAAGCCCTAACCCTAGCCCTAACCCTAGCTCTAACCGTAGCCCTAGCAGTAACCCTAGCCCTAGCCCGAACACTAACCCTAACCCTAACCCAAACCCTAACGCTAACCCTAACTCTAACCTTAACCCTAACCCTAACCCTAACCCTAACCCTAACCCTAACCCTCGACCTAACCCTAGCCCTAACCCTAATCCTAACGCTAACCATAACCCTAACCCTAACAAAAAACCATATCCCTAAACCTAAATCTCACCCTAACACTAGCCTTAGCCCTAACCCTCTCACTAACTGTAACCCTAACCCTAATCCTAGCCTAAACTCTATCCCTAGCCCTAACCCTAACCCAACACCTACCACTAACCCTAACGCTAACCCAAACCCTAACCAGAACCGTAACCCTAAACCTAACACTAACCCGAGCCCTAAACCTGAACCTAACCCTAACCCTAACCATAACCCTAACCCTAGCGCTAATCCTAACTCTAACGCTAACCCTAAACCTAACCCTAGCCCTAGCCCTAACCCTAGGCCTAGCCGTAACCATACACCTACCCCTACCCCTGCCCCTAACCCAAACTGTAACCCTAAACTGAACCTGAACCTGAACCCTAACCCTAGCCCTAGCTCTAGCTCTAACCCTAGCCCTAACCGTTACCCTAGCCCTAGCCCTAGCCCTAACCCTAGCCCTAATCCTACCCCGAACCCTAACCCTAACCCTAGCCCTAACCCTAACACTAACCCTAGCCCTAACCCTAACCCTAACCCTAACCCTAACCCTAACCCTAACCCTAACCCTAACCCTCACCCTAACCCTAGCCCTAGCCCTAACACTAACACTAACCCTATCCCTATCCCTATCCCTATCCCTATCCCTATCCCTATTCCTATCCCTATCCCAAGCCCTAGCCCTAGCTCTAACACTACAACTAACCCTAGCCCTACCCCTAAACCTGCCCCTAAGCCTAACCCTAACCCTACACCTAAACCTAACCCTAACCCTAACCCTAACCCTAACACTAACCCTAGCCCTAGCCCTAGCCCTAGCCCTAACCCTAACACAAACCCTAGCCCTAGCCCTAGCCCTCGCCCTAAACCTAACCCTAAACCTAACCCTAACCCTAACCCTAACCCTAACCCTAGCCCTAGCCCTAACCCTACCCTAAACCTAACCTGAACTCTAGCCCTAACCCTTGCCCTAACTCTAACCCTAACCCTAACCCTAACCCTAACCCTAACCATAGCCGTAACCCTAACACTACCCTAATCCTACCCCTACCCGTACCCCTACCCCTAACCCTAACCGTAGCCCTAACCCTAATGCTAACCCTAGACCTAACACTAACCAGAACCCTCACCCTAACCCTAGCCCTCACCCTATACCTAACCCGAACCATAACCCTAACCCTAACCCTAACCTAAGCCCTAACCCTAGCCCTAACCCTAGCCCTATCCGTAGCCCTAGCCCTAGCCCTAACCCTAGCCCTAGCCCGAACCCTAACCCTAACCCTAACCCTAACCCTAACCCTAACCCTAGCCCAAAGCGTCACCCTAAAGATAACCCTAACCCTAGACCTAACCCTAACCCTAACCCTAACCCTAAACCTCACCCTAGCCCTAACCCTAACCCAAACCCTAACCCAAACCCTAGCCCTAACCCTAACCCAAAGCCTACCACTAAACCTAACCAAAACCCTAACCATAATCATAAACCTAACCCTAACCCTAGCCCTAACCCTAATGATAACCCTAGCCCAACCCTAACCCTAAAACTAACCCTCACCCTAAACCTAGCCCTCACCCTAACCCTAACTCTACTCCGAACACTAAACCTCACCGAACCCTAACCCTAGCCATGACGCAAGCCCTAACCGTAGCCCTAGCCCTAGCCCTAAACCTAACCCTAACCCTCCCCCTAAACCTAAACCTAACTCTAATGCTAACGCTAACGCCAGCCCTAACCCTAATGCTAACCCTAGCCGTAACCCTCACCGTCACCCTAACCATAGCCCTCACACTGATCCTAAACCTAACCGTAACAATAGCCCTTGACCTAACCCTTGCCCTATCCCTATCCCAATCCCTAGTCCTATCCCTATCCCTATCCCTATCCCTATCCCTATCCCTATCCCTAGTCCTATCCCTAACCCTAACCCTAACCCTAACCCAAGCCCAAACCCTAGCCGTAGCCCTAACCCCACCCTAACCCTAACCCGAACTCTAGCCCTAACCCGAACCCTAGCCCTAACCCTAACACTAACCCTAGCCCTAGCCCTAGCCCTAGCCCTAGCCCGAGCCTTAACCCTAAACCTAACCCTAGCCCAGACCCTATCCCTAAACCTATCCCTACCCCTAAACCTAACCCTAGCACTAACCCTAACCCTAACCCTAGCCCTAGCGCTAACCCTAACGCTAACCCTAACCCTAGCCCTAGCCCTAGCTTTAACCCTAGCCCTAGCCCTAGCCCTAAACCTAACCCCAACCCCAACCCTAACCCTAACCCAAACCATAAACCTACCCCAAACCCTAACCCTAACCCGAACCGAACCCGAACTCAAACCCTAACCCCAACCCCAACCACAACACAACACCAACCGCAACCACAACCGTAAACCTAACCCTAACCCTAACCCTAACCCTGACCTCTACCCCAACCCTAGCCCTAACTCTAACCCTAACCCTAACCCTAACCGTAACCCTAACCGTAACCCCAAACCTAACCCTAGCCCTAACCCTAGACCTTACCCTAACCCAAAGCCTACCACTAACCCTAATACAAACCCTAACCATAACCGTAGCCCTAGCCCTAATGCTCACCCTAGCCCTAACACTAACCAGAACCCTCACCCTAACCCTAGCCCTCACCCTATACCTAACCCTAACCCTAACCCTAACCCTTGCCCTAGCCCAAGCCCTAGCCATAGCCCTAACCCTAACACTAGCCCTAGCCTTAGACCTAACCCTTGTCCGAGCCCTAACCCTCACCATAGCCGTAACCCTAACCCTACCCTAATCCTACCCCTACCCCTCCCCTAACCCTAACCGTAGCCCTGACCCTAATGCTAACCCTGGCCCTAACACTAACCCTAACCCTCACCCTAACCCTAGTCCTGACCCTCACCCTAACCCCAACCGTAACCCTAACCCGAACTCTAACCCTAACCTTAGCCCTTGCCCTAACCCTTGCCCTAGCTCTAGCCCTAGCCCTAGCCCTAACCCTAACCCTAACCCAAGCCCTACCCCTAGACCTAACCCTAGCCCTAACCGTAGCCCTAGCAGTAACCCTAGCCCTAGCCCGAACACTAACCCTAACCCAAACCCTAACCCTAACCCTAACCCTAACTCTAACCTTAACCCTAACCCTAACCCTAACCCTAACCCTAACCCTAGCCCTAACCCTAATCCTAACGCTAAACATAACCCTAACCCTAACAAAAAACCATATCCCTAAACCTAACTCTCACCCTAACACTAGCCTTAGCCCTAACCCTCTCACTAACTGTAACCCTAACCCTAATCCTAGCCTAAACTCTATCCCTAGCCCTAACCCTAACCCAACACCTACCACTTACCCTAACGCTAACCCAAACCCTAACCAGAACCAGAACCGTAACCCTAACCCTCACCCTAACCCTAGCCCTGACCCTCACCCTAACCCCAACCCTAACCCTAACCCTAACTCTAACTATAAGCATAGCCCTTACCCTAACCCTTGCCCTAGCCCTAGCCCTAGCCGTAACCCTCACCCTAACCCTAACCCTAACCCTAACCCTAAACCTAACCATAGCCCTTGCCTAACCCTTGCCCTAGCTCTAGCCCTAGCCCTAGCCCTAGCCCTAACCCTAACCCAAGCCCTAACCCTAGCCCTAACCCTAGCCCTAACCTTAGCCCTAACTGTAGCCCTAGCAGTAACCCTAGCCCTAGCCCGAACACTGACCCTAACCCTAACACAAACCCTAACCCTAACCCTAACTCTAACCTTAACCCTAACCCTAACCCAAACCCTAACCCTAACCCTAACTCTAACCTTAACCCTAACCCAAACCCTAGCCCTAACCCTAACCCAAAGCCTACCACTAAACCTAACCAACACCCTAACCATAATCATAAACCTAACCCTAACCCTAATGATAACCCTAGCCCTAACCCTAACCCTAAAACTAACCCTCACCCTATACCTAGCCCTCACCCTAACCCTAACTCTACTCCTAACCCTAAACCTCACCGAACCCTAACCCTAGACATGACGCAAGCCCTAACCGTAGCCCTAGCCCTAGCCCTAACCCTAACCCTAACCCTAACCCTAAACCTAAACCTAACTCTAATGCTAACGCTAACGCCAGCCCTAACCCTAATGCTAACCCTAGCCGTAACCCTCACCCTCACCCTCATCCTAACCATAGCCCTCACACTGACCCTAACCCTAACCGTAACAATAGCCCTTGACCTAACCCTTGCCCTATCCCTATCCCTATCCCTATCCCTATCCCTAGTCCTATCCCTAGCCCTAACCCTAACCCTAACCCTAACCCAAGCCCAAACCCTAGCCGTATCCCTAACCCCACCCTAACCCTAACTCTAGCCCTAACCCGAACCCTAGCCCTAAACCTAACACTAACCCTAGCTCTCACTAACTGTAACCTAACCCTAATCCTAGCCTAAACTCTATCCCTAGCCCTAACCCTAACCCAACACCTACCACTAACCGTAACGCTAACCCAAACCCTAACCAGAACCAGAACCGTAACCCTAAACCTAACCCGAGCCCTAAACCTAACCCTAGCCCTAACCCTAGCCCTAACCCTAACCCTAAGCCTAACCCTAGCGCTAACCCTAACCCTAAACCTAACTATAGCCTTAACCCTAACCCTAGGCCTAGACCTACCCCTACCCCTACCCCTACCCCTAAACCAAACTGTAACCCTAAACTGAAACTGAACCCTAACCCTAACCCTAGCCCTAGCTCTAGTTCTAAACCTAGCCCTAAACCTTACCCTAGCCCTAGCCCTAACCCTAGACCTTACCCTAACCCAAAGCCTACCACTAACCCTAATACAAACCCTCACCCTAACCCTAGCCCTCACCCTATACCTAACCCTAACCCTAACCCTAACCCTTGCCCTAGCCCAAGCCCTAGCCATAGCCCTAACCCTAACACTAGCCCTAGCCTTAGCCCTAACCCTTGTCCGAGCCCTAACCCTAACCATAGCCGTAACCCTAACCCTACCCTAATCCTACCCCTACCCCTTCCCATAACCCTAACCGTAGCCCTGACCCTAATGCTAACCCTGGCCCTAACACTAACCCTAACCCTCACCCTAACCCTAGTCCTGACCCTCACCCTAACCCCAACCGTAACCCTAACCCGATCTCTAACCCTAACCATAGCCCTTGCCCTAACCCTTGCCCTAGCCCTAGCCCTAGCCCGAGCCCTCACCCTCACCCTCACCCTAACCCTAACCCTAACCCTAACCCTAACCCTAACCATAGCCGTAACCCTAACACTACCCTAATCCTACCCCTACCCGTACCCCTACCCCTAACCCTAACCGTAGCCCTGACCCTAATGCTAACCCTGGCCCTAACACTAACCCTAACCCTCACCCTAACCCTAGCCCTGACCCTCACCCTAACCCCAACCCTAACCCTAACCCTAACTCTAACTCTAAGCATAGCCCTTACCCTAACCCTTGCCCTAGCCCTAGCCCTAGCCGTAACCCTCACCCTCACCCTAACCCTAACCCTAACCCTAACCCTAACCCTAACCATAGCCCTTGCCTAACCCTTGCCCTAGCTCTAGCCCTAGCCCTAGCCCTAGCCCTAACCCTAACCCAAGCCCTAACCCTAGCCCTAACCCTAGCCCTAACCTTAGCCCTAACTGTAGCCCTAGCAGTAACCCTAGCCCTAGCCCGAACACTGACCCTAACCCTAACACAAACCCTAACCCTAACCCTAACTCTAACCTTAACCCTAACCCTAACCCAAACCCTAACCCTAACCCTAACTCTAACCTTAACCCTAACCCTAACCCTAACCCACGACCTAACCCTAGCCCTAACCCTAATCCTAACGCTAACCATAACCCTAACCCTAACAAAAAACCATATCCCTAAACCTAAATCTCACCCTAACACTAGCCTTAGCCCTAACCCTCTCACTAACTGTAACCCTAACCCTAATCCTAGCCTAAACGCTATCCCTATCCCTAACCCTAACCCAACACCTACCACTAACCGTAACGCTAACCCAAACCCTAACCAGAACCAGAACCGTAACCCTAACCCTAACCTGAGCCCTAAACCTAACCCTAGCCCTAACCCTAACCCTAAGCCTAACCCTAGCGCTAACCCTAACCTTAACCCTAAACCTAACTATAGCCTTAACCCTAACCCTAGGCCTAGACCTAACCCTACCCCGACCCCTACCCCTAAACCAAACTGTAACCCTAAACTAAAACTGAACCCTAACCCTAACCCTAGCCCTAGCTCTAGTTCTAACCCTAGCCCTAACCCTGACCCTAGCCCTAGCCCTAACCCTAGACCTTACCCTAACTCAAAGCCTACCACTAACCCTAACACAAACCCTAACCATAACCGTAGCCCTAACCCTAATGCTAACCCTAGACCTAACACTAACCAGAACCCTCACCCTAACCCTAGCCCTCACCCTATACCTAACCCGAACCATAACCCTAACCCTAACCCTAACCTAAGCCCTAACCCTAGCCCTAACCCTAGCCCTATCCGTAGCCCTAGCCCTAGCCCTAACCCTAGCCCTAGCCCGAACCCTAACCCTAACCCTAACCCTAACCCTAACCCTAGCCCAAAGCGTCACCCTAAAGATAACCCTAACCCTAGACCTAACCCTAACCCTAACCCTAACCCTAAACCTCACCCTAGCCCTAACCCTAACCCAAACCCTAACCCAAACCCTAGCCCTAACCCTAACCCAAAGCCTACCACTAAACCTAACCAAAACCCTAACCATAATCATAAACCTAACCCTAACCCTAGCCCTAACCCTAATGATAACCCTAGCCCAACCCTAACCCTAAAACTAACCCTCACCCTAAACCTAGCCCTCACCCTAACCCTAACTCTACTCCGAACACTAAACCTCACCGAACCCTAACCCTAGCCATGACGCAAGCCCTAACCGTAGCCCTAGCCCTAGCCCTAAACCTAACCCTAACCCTCCCCCTAAACCTAAACCTAACTCTAATGCTAACGCTAACGCCAGCCCTAACCCTAATGCTAACCCTAGCCGTAACCCTCACCCTCACCCTAACCATAGCCCTCACACTGATCCTAAACCTAACCGTAACAATAGCCCTTGACCTAACCCTTGCCCTATCCCTATCCCAATCCCTAGTCCTATCCCTATACCTATCCCTATCCCTAGTCCTATCCCTAACCCTAACCCTAACCCTAACCCAAGCCCAAACCCTAGCCGTAGCCCTAACCCCACCCTAACCCTAACCCGAACTCTAGCCCTAACCCGAACCCTAGCCCTAACCCTAACACTAACCCTAGCCCTAGCCCTAGCCCTAGCCCTAGCCCTAGCCCTAGCCCGAGCCTTAACCCTAAACCTAACCCTAGCCCAGACCCTATCCCTAAACCTATCCCTACCCCTAAACCTAACCCTAGCACTAACCCTAACCCTAACCCTAGCCCTAGCGCTAACCCTAACGCTAACCCTAACCCTAGCCCTAGCCCTAGCTTTAACCCTAGCCCTAGCCCTAGCCCTAAACCTAACCCCAACCCCAACCCTAACCCTAACCCAAACCATAAACCTACCCCAAACCCTAACCCTAACCCGAACCGAACCCGAACTCAAACCCTAACCCCAACCCCAACCACAACACAACACCAACCGCAACCACAACCGTAAACCTAACCCTAACCCTAACCCTAACCCTGACCTCTACCCCAACCCTAGCCCTAACTCTAACCCTAACCCTAACCCTAACCCTAACCGTAACCCTAACCGTAACCCCAAACCTAACCCTAGCGCTAGCCCTAACATTAACCCTAACCCTAGCCCTAACCCTAGACCTTACCCTAACCCAAAGCCTACCACTAACCCTAATACAAACCCTAACCATAACCGTAGCCCTAGCCCTAATGCTCACCCTAGCCCTAACACTAACCAGAACCCTCACCCTAACCCTAGCCCTCACCCTATACCTAACCCTAACCCTAACCCTAACCCTTGCCCTAGCCCAAGCCCTAGCCATAGCCCTAACCCTAACACTAGCCCTAGCCTTAGACCTAACCCTTGTCCGAGCCCTAACCCTAACCATAGCCGTAACCCTAACCCTACCCTAATCCTACCCCTACCCCTCCCCTAACCCTAACCGTAGCCCTGACCCTAATGCTAACCCTGGCCCTAACACTAACCCTAACCCTCACCCTAACCCTAGTCCTGACCCTCACCCTAACCCCAACCGTAACCCTAACCCGAACTCTAACCCTAACCTTAGCCCTTGCCCTAACCCTTGCCCTAGCTCTAGCCCTAGCCCTAGCCCTAACCCTAACCCTAACCCAAGCCCTACCCCTAGACCTAACCCTAGCCCTAACCGTAGCCCTAGCAGTAACCCTAGCTCTAGCCCGAACACTAACCCTAACCCAAACCCTAACCCTAACCCTAACCCTAACTCTAACCTTAACCCTAACCCTAACCCTAACCCTAACCCTAGCCCTAACCCTAATCCTAACGCTAAACATAACCCTAACCCTAACAAAAAACCATATCCCTAAACCTAACTCTCACCCTAACACTAGCCTTAGCCCTAACCCTCTCACTAACTGTAACCCTAACCCTAATCCTAGCCTAAACTCTATCCCTAGCCCTAACCCTAACCCAACACCTACCACTTACCCTAACGCTAACCCAAACCCTAACCAGAACCAGAACCGTAACCCTAACCCTCACCCTAACCCTAGCCCTGACCCTCACCCTAACCCCAACCCTAACCCTAACCCTAACTCTAACTCTAAGCATAGCCCTTACCCTAACCCTTGCCCTAGCCCTAGCCCTAGCCGTAACCCTCACCCTAACCCTAACCCTAACCCTAACCCTAACCCTAACCCTAACCCTAAACCTAACCATAGCCCTTGCCTAACCCTTGCCCTAGCTCTAGCCCTAGCCCTAGCCCTAGCCCTAACCCTAACCCAAGCCCTAACCCTAGCCCTAACCCTAGCCCTAACCTTAGCCCTAACTGTAGCCCTAGCAGTAACCCTAGCCCTAGCCCGAACACTGACCCTAACCCTAACACAAACCCTAACCCTAACCCTAACTCTAACCTTAACCCTAACCCTAACCCAAACCCTAACCCTAACCCTAACTCTAACCTTAACCCTAACCCAAACCCTAGCCCTAACCCTAACCCAAAGCCTACCACTAAACCTAACCAAAACCCTAACCATAATCATAAACCTAACCCTAACCCTAATGATAACCCTAGCCCTAACCCTAACCCTAAAACTAACCCTCACCCTAAACCTAGCCCTCACCCTAACCCTAACTCTACTCCTAACCCTAAACCTCACCGAACCCTAACCCTAGACATGACGCAAGCCCTAACCGTAGCCCTAGCCCTAGCCCTAACCCTAACCCTAACCCTAACCCTAAACCTAAACCTAACTCTAATGCTAACGCTAACGCCAGCCCTAACCCTAATGCTAACCCTAGCCGTAACCCTCACCCTCACCCTCATCCTAACCATAGCCCTCACACTGACCCTAACCCTAACCGTAACAATAGCCCTTGACCTAACCCTTGCCCTATCCCTATCCCTATCCCTATCCCTATCCCTAGTCCTATCCCTAGCCCTAACCCTAACCCTAACCCTAACCCAAGCCCAAACCCTAGCCGTATCCCTAACCCCACCCTAACCCTAACTCTAGCCCTAACCCGAACCCTAGCCCTAAACCTAACACTAACCCTAGCTCTCACTAACTGTAACCTAACCCTAATCCTAGCCTAAACTCTATCCCTAGCCCTAACCCTAACCCAACACCTACCACTAACCGTAACGCTAACCCAAACCCTAACCAGAACCAGAACCGTAACCCTAAACCTAACCCGAGCCCTAAACCTAACCCTAGCCCTAACCCTAGCCCTAACCCTAACCCTAAGCCTAACCCTAGCTCTAACCCTAACCCTAACCCTAAACCTAACTATAGCCTTAACCCTAACCCTAGGCCTAGACCTAACCCTACCCCTACCCCTACCCCTAAACCAAACTGTAACCCTAAACTGAAACTGAACCCTAACCCTAACCCTAGCCCTAGCTCTAGTTCTAAACCTAGCCCTAAACCTTACCCTAGCCCTAGCCCTAACCCTAGACCTTACCCTAACCCAAAGCCTACCACTAACCCTAATACAAACCCTCACCCTAACCCTAGCCCTCACCCTATACCTAACCCTAACCCTAACCCTAACCCTTGCCCTAGCCCAAGCCCTAGCCATAGCCCTAACCCTAACACTAGCCCTAGCCTTAGCCCTAACCCTTGTCCGAGCCCTAACCCTAACCATAGCCGTAACCCTAACCCTACCCTAATCCTACCCCTACCCCTTCCCATAACCCTAACCGTAGCCCTGACCCTAATGCTAACCCTGGCCCTAACACTAACCCTAACCCTCACCCTAACCCTAGTCCTGACCCTCACCCTAACCCCAACCGTAACCCTAACCCGATCTCTAACCCTAACCATAGCCCTTGCCCTAACCCTTGCCCTAGCCCTAGCCCTAGCCCGAGCCCTAACCCTCACCCTCACCCTCACCCTAACCCTAACCCTAACCCTAACCCTAACCATAGCCCTTCCCTAACCCGTGCCCTAGCCCTAGCCCTAGCCCTAACCCTAACCCTAACCCAAGCCCTACCCCTAGCCCTACCCCTAGCCCTTACCGTAGCCCTAGCAGTAACCCTAGCCCTAGCCTGAACACTAACCCTAACCCAAACCCTAACCCTAACCCTAACCCTAACTCTAACCTTAACCCTAACCCTAACCCTAACCCTAACCCTAACCCTAACCCTAACCCTCGACCTAACCCTAGCCCTAACCCTAATCCTAACGCTAACCATAACCCTAACCCTAACAAAAAACCATATCCCTAAACCTAACTCTCACCCTAACACTAGCCTTAGCCCTAACCCTCTCACTAACTGTAACCCTAACCCTAATCCTAGCCTAAACTCTATCCCTAGCCCTAACCCTAACCCAACACCTACCACTAACCCTAACGCTAACCCAAACCCTAACCAGAACCAGAACCGTAACCCTAACCCTAACCCGAGCCCTAAACCTAACCCTAGCCCTAACCCTAACCCTAAGCCTAACCCTAGCGCTAACCCTAACCCTAACCCTAAACCTAACTATAGCCTTAACCCAAACCCTAGGCCTAGACCTAACCCTACCCCTACCCCTACCCCTAAACCAAACTGTAACCCTAAACTAAAACTGAACCCTAACCCTAACCCTAGCCCTAGCTCTAGTTCTAAACCTAGCCCTAACCCTGACCCTAGCCCTAGCCCTAACCCTAGACCTTACCCTAACTCAAAGCCTACCACTAACCCTAACACAAACCCTAACGATAACCGTAGACCTAACCCTAATGCTAACCCTAGCCCTAACACTAACCAGAACCCTCACCCTAACCCTAGCCCTCACCCTATACCTAACCCTAACCCTAAACCTAACCCTTGCCCTAGCCCAAGCCCTAGCCATAGCCCTAACACTAACACTAGCCCTAGCCTTAACCCTAACCCTTATCCGAGCCCTAACCCTAACCATAGCCATAACCCTAACCCTACCCTAATCCTACCCCGACCCCTTCCCATAAACCTAACCGTAGCCCTGACCCTAATGCTAACCCTGGCCCTAACACTAACCCTAACCCTCACCCTAACCCTAGTCCTGACCCTCACCCTAACCCCAACCGTAACCCTAACCCGATCTCTAACCCTAATCATAGCCCTTGCCCTAACCCTTGCCCTAACCCTTGCCCTAGCCCTAGCCCTAGCCCTAGCCCTAGCCCTAACCCTCACCCTAACCCTAACCCTAACCCTAACCATAGCCCTTGCCCTAACCCTTGCCCTAGCCCTAGCCCTAGCCCTAAAACTAACCCTAACCCAAGCCCTAACCCTAGCCCTAACCCTAGCTCTAACCGTAGCCCTAGCAGTAACCCTAGCCCTAGCCCGAACACTAACCCTAACCCTAACCCAAACCCTAACGCTAACCCTAACTCTAACCTTAACCCTAACCCTAACCCTAACCCTAACCCTAACCCTAACCCTCGACCTAACCCTAGCCCTAACCCTAATCCTAACGCTAACCATAACCCTAACCCTAACAAAAAACCATATCCCTAAACCTAAATCTCACCCTAACACTAGCCTTAGCCCTAACCCTCTCACTAACTGTAACCCTAACCCTAATCCTAGCCTAAACTCTATCCCTAGCCCTAACCCTAACCCAACACCTACCACTAACCCTAACGCTAACCCAAACCCTAACCAGAACCGTAACCCTAACCCTAACCCGAGCCCTAAACCTAACCCTAGCCCTAACCCTAACCCTAAGCCTAACCCTAGCGCTAACCCTAACCCTAACCCTAAACCTAACTTTAGCCTTAACCCTAACCCTAGGCCTACACCTAACCCTACCCCTACCCCTACCCATAAACCAAACTGTAACCCTAAACTAAAACTGAACCCTAACCCTAACCTTACCCCTAGCTCTAGTTCTACCCCTATCCCTAACCCTTACCCTAGCCCTAGCCCTAACCCTAGACCTTACCCTAACTCAAAGCCTACCACTAACCCTAACACAAATCCTAACCATAACCGTAGCCCTAACCTTAATGCTAACCCTAGCCCTAACACTAACCAGAACCCTCACCCTAGCCCTAGCCCTAGCCCTAACCCTAGCCCTAGCCCGAACCCTAAGCCTTAGCCTAAGCCTAACCCTAACCCTAACCCTAGCCCAAAGCGTCACCCTAACGATAACCCTAACCCTAGAGCTAACCCTAACCCTAACCCTAACCCTAAACATCACCCTAGCCCTAACCCTAACCCTAACCCTAACCCTTACCCTAACCCTAACCCTAACCCAAACAGTATCCCTAACCCTAAGCATAACCCTAGGCTTAGCCCTAACCCTCTCACTTACAATAACCCTAACCCTAACCCTAGCCCCAACCCTGACCCTAGCCCTAACCCTAACCCAACCCCTACCACTAACCCTAACCCTAACCCAAACCCTAACCCTAACCGTAACCCTAACCATAACCCGAGCCCTAAACCTAACCCTATCCCTAACCCTAAACGTAACCCTAGCGCTAACCCTAACGCTAACCCTAACCCTAAACCTAACCTTAGCCCTAATTCTAACCCTAGGCCTAGCCCTAACCCTAGCCCTAGCCCTACCCTAGCCCTACCCCTAACTCAAACTGTAACCCTAAACTGAACCTGAACCCTAACGCTAGCCCTAACTCTAGCTCTAACGCATGTCCTAACCGTTACCCTAGCCCTAGCCCTAGCCCTAACACTAGCCCTAGCCCTAACCCTAACCCTAACCCTAACCCTAAACATAACCCAAGCCCTAACCCTAGCCGTAGCCCTAACCCCACCCTAACCCTAACCCGAACTCTAGCCCTAACCCGAACCATAGCCCTAACCCTAACCCTAACCCTAGCCCTAGCCCTAGCCCTAGCCCTAGCCCTATACCTAGCCCTAGCCTTAACCCTAAACCTAACCCTAGCCCAGACCCTATCCCTAAACCTATCCCTACCCCTACACCTAACCCTATCCCTAACCCTAAACGTAACCCTAGCGCTAACCCTAGCGCTAACCCTAACCCTAAACCTAACCTTAGCCCTAATTGTAACCCTAGGCCTAGCCCTAACCCTAGCCCTAGCCCTACCCTACCCCTACCCCTAACTCAAACTGTAACCCTAAACTGAACCTGAACCCTAACGCTAGCCCTAACTCTAGCTCTAACGCATGTCCTAACCGTTACCCTAGCCCTAGTCCTAACACTAGCCCTAGCCCTAATCCTAACCCTAACCCTAACCCAAACCCTAACCCAAACCCTAGCCCTAACCCTAACCCAAAGCCTACCACTAAACCTAACCAAAACCCTAACCATAATCATAAACCTAACCCTAACCCTAGCCCTAACCCTAATGATAACCCTAGCCCTAACCCTAACCCTAAAACTAACCCTCACCCTAAACCTAGCCCTCACCCTAACCCTAACTCTACTCCTAACCCTAAACCTCACCAAACCCTAACCCTAGCCATAACGCAAGCCCTAACCGTAGGCCTAGCCCTAGCCCTAACCCTAACCCTAACCCTAAACCTAAACCCAACTCTAATGCTAACGCTAACGCCAGCCCTAACCCTAATGCTAACCCTAGCCGTAACCCTCACCCTCACCCTAACCATAGCCCTCACACTGACCCTAAACTTAACCGTAACAATAGCCCTTGACCTAACCCTTGCCCTAGCCCTAGCCCTAGCCCTATCCCTAGCCCTAGTCCTATCCCTATCCCTATCCCTATCCCTAGTCCTATCCCTAGCCCTAACCCTAACCCAAGCCCAAACCCTAGCCGTAGCCCTAACCCCACCCTAACCCTAACCCGAACTCTAGCCCTAACCCGAACCCTAGCCCTAACCCTAACACTAACCCTAGCCCTAGCCCTAGCCCTAGCCCTAGCCCTAGCCCTAGCCCTATCCCTATCCCTATCCCTAGCCCGTGCCTTAACCCTAAACCTAACCCTAGCCCAGACCCTATCCCTAAACCTATCCCTACCCCTAAACCTAACCCTAGCCCTAGCCCTAACCCTAACCCTAACCCTAGTCCTAGCGCTAACCCTAACGCTAACCCTAACCCTAGCCCTAGCCCTAGCTTTAACCCTAGCCCTAGCCCTAAACCTAACCCCAACCCCAACCCTAACCCTAACCCAAACCATAAACCTACCCCAAACCCTAACCCTAACCCTAACCCGAACCGAACCCGAACTCAAACCCTAACCCCAACCCCAACCACAACACAACACCAACCGCAACCACAACCGTAAACCTAATCCTAACCCTAACCCTAACCCTAACCTCTACCCCAACCCTAGCCCTAACTCTAACCCTAACCCTAACCCTAACCGTAACCCTAACCGTAACCCCAAACCTAACGCTAGCCCTAGCCCTAACATTAACCCTAACCCTAGCCCTAACCCTAGACCTTACCCTAACCCAAAGCCTACCACTAACACTAATACAAACCCTAACCATAACCGTTGCCCTAACCCTAATGCTTACCCTAGCCCTAACACTAACCAGAACCCTCACCCTAACCCTAGCCCTCACCCTATACCTAACCTTAACCCTAACCCTTGCCCTAGCCCAAGACCTAGCCATAGCCCTAACCCTAACACTAGCCCTAGCCTTAGACCTAACCCTTGTCCGAACTCTAACCCTAACCATAGCCCTTGCCCTAACCCTTGCCCTAGCCCTAGCCCGAGCCCTAGCCCTAGCCCTAACCCTCACCCTCACCCTCACCCTCACCCTAACCCTAACCCTAACCCTAACCCTAACCATAGCCCTTGCCCTAACCCTTGCCCTAGCCCTAGCCCTAGCCCTAACCCTAACCCTAACCCAAGCCCTACCCCTAGCCCTAACCCTAGCCCTAACTGTAGCCCTAGCAGTAACCCTAGCCCTAGCCCGAACACTAACCCTAACCCAAACCCTAACCCTAACCCTAACTCTAACCTTAACCCTAACCCTAACCCTAACCCTAACCCTAACCCTAACCCTCGACCTAACCCTAGCCCTAACCCTAATCCTAACGCTAACCATAACCCTAACCCTAACAAAAAAACATATCCCTAAACCTAAATCTCACCCTAACACTAGCCTTAGCCCTAACCCTCTCACTAACTGTAACCCTAACCCTAATCCTAGCCTAAACTCTATACCTAGCACTAACCCTAACCCAACACCTACCACTAACCCTAACCCTAACGCTAACCCAAACCCTAACCAGAACCAGAACCGTAACCCTAACCCTAACCCGAGCCCTAAACCTAACCCTAGCCCTAACCCTAACCCTAAGCCTAACCCTAGCGCTAACCCTAACCCTAACCCTAAACCTAACTATAGCCTTAACCCAAACCCTAGGCCTAGACCTAACCCTACCCCTACCCCTACCCCTAAACCAAACTGTAACCCTAAACTAAAACTGAACCCTAACCCTAACCCTAGCCCTAGCTCTAGTTCTAAACCTAGCCCTAACCCTGACCCTAGCCCTAGCCCTAACCCTAGACCTTACCCTAACTCAAAGCCTACCACTAACCCTAACACAAACCCTAACCATAACCGTAGCCCTAACCCTAATGCTAACCCTAGCCCTAACACTAACCAGAACCCTCACCCTAACCCTAGCCCTCAACCTATACCTAACCCGAACCCTAACCCTAACCCTAACCCTAACCTAAGCCCTAACCCTAGCCCTAACCCTAGCCCTATCCGTAGCCCTAGCCCTAGCCCTAACCCTAACCCTAGCCCTAGCCCTAACCCTAACCCTAACACTAATTCTAACCCTATCCGGAACCCGAACCCAAACTCAAACCCTAACCCCAACCCCAACCACAACACGACACCAACCACAACCCCAACCGTAACCCTCACCCTAACCTCAACCCCAACCCCAGCCCTAACCCTAACCCTAACCCTAAACCTAACCCTAGCCCTAACCCTAACTCTAACCCAAATCCTAAACCTAACCCAAACCCTAACCCTAGCCATAACCCTAACCCTAACCTTAGCCCAAACCCTAACCCTAGACCTAACCCTAACCCAAAGCCTACCACAAACCCTAACCCAAACCCTAACCATAACCATAGCCCTAACCCTGACCCTAACCGTAGCCCTAACCCTAATGCTAACCCTAGCCCTAACACTAACCCTAACCCTCACCCTAACCCTAGCCCTCACCCTAACCCTGACCCTAACCCTAACCCTAACCATAACCCTAACCATAGCCCTTGCCGTAACCCTTGCCGTAGCCCTAACCCTAGCCCTAACCCTAGTCGTAACCATAGCCCTAGCCCTAACCCTAGCCCTAGCCCGAACCCTAACCCTAACCCTAACACTAACCCTAACCCTAACCCTAACCCTAACCCTAACCATAACACTAACCCTAACCCTAGACCTAACCCTAACCCTAACCCTAACCCTAACCCTAGCCCTAACCCTAAGCCTAACCCAAACCATATCCCTAAACCTAAGCCTAACCCTAACACTAGCCTTAGCCCTAACCCTCTCACTAACTGTAACCTAACCCTAATCATAGCCTAAACTCTATCCCTAGCCCTAACCCTAACCCAACACCTACCACTAACCGTAACGCTAACCCAAACCCTAACCAGAACCAGAACCGTAACCCAAAACCTAACCCGAGCCCTAAAACTAACCCTAGCCCTAACCCTAACCCTAAGCCTAACCCTAGCGCTAACCCTAACCCTAACCCTAAACCTAACTATAGCCTTAACCCTAACCCTAGGCCTAGACCTAACCCTACCCCTATGCCTACCCCTAAACCAAACTGTAACCCTAAACTGAAACTGAACCCTAACCCTAACCCTAGCCCTAGCTCTAGTTCTAAACCTAGCCCTAACCCTTACCCTAGCCCTAGCCCTAACCCTAGACCTTACCCTAACCCAAAGCCTACCACTAACCCTAATACCAACCCTAACCATAACCGTAGCCCTAACCCTAATGCTTACCCTAGCCCTAACACTAACCAGAACCCTCACCCTAACCCTAGCCCTCACCCTATACCTAACCCTAACCCTAACCTTAACCCTTGCCCTAGCCATAGCCCTAACCCTAACACTAGCCCTAGCCTTAGCCCTAACCCTTGTCCGAGCCCTAACCCTAACCATAGGCGTAACCCTAACCCTACCCTAATCCTACCCCTACCCCTACCCCTAACCCTAACTGTAGCCCTGACCCTAATGCTAACCCTGGCCCTAACACTAACCCTAACCCTCACCCTAACCCTAGTCCTGACCCTCACCCTAACCCCCACCGTAACCCTAACCCGAACTCTAACCCTAATCATAGTCCTTGCCCTAACCCTTGCCCTAGCCCTAGCCCTAGCCCGAGCCCTAACCCTCACCCTAACCCTAACCCTAACCCTAACCCTAACCCTAACCATAGCCCTTGCCCTAACCCTTGCCCTAGCCCTAGCCCTAAGCCTAACCCTAACCCAAGCCCTACCCCTAGCCCTAACCCTAGCACTTACCGTAGCCCTAGCAGTAACCCTAGCCCTAGCCCGAACACTAACCCTAACCCAAACCCTAACCCTAACCCTAACCCTAACTCTAACCTTAACCCTAACCCTAACCCTAACCCTAACCCTCGACCTAACCCTAGCCCTAACCCTAATCCTAACGCTAACCATAACCCTAACCCTAACAAAAAACCATATCCCTAAACCTAACTCTCACCCTAACACAAGCCTTAGCCCTAACCCTCTCACTAACTGTAACCCTAACCCTAATCCTAGCCTAAACTCTATCCCTAGCCCTAACCCTAACCCAACACCTACCACTAACCCTAACGCTAACCCAAACCCTAACCAGAACCAGAACCGTAACCCTAACCCTAACCCGAGCCCTAAACCTAACCCTAGCCCTAACCCTAACTCTAAGCCTAACCCTAGCGCTAACCCTAACCCTAACCCTAAACCTAACTATAGCCTTAACCCAAACCCTAGGCCTAGACCTAACCCTACCCCTACCCCTACCCCTAAACCAAACTGTAACCCTAAACTAAAACTGAACCCTAACCCTAACCCTAGCCCTAGCTCTAGTTCTAAACCTAGCCCTAACCCTGACCCTAGCCCTAGCCCTAACCCTAGACCTTACCCTAACTCAAAGCCTACCACTAACCCTAACACAAACCCTAACGATAACCGTAGACCTAAACCTAATGCTAACCCTAGCCCTAACACTAACCAGAACCCTCACCCTAACCCTAGCCCTCACCCTATACCTAACCCTAACCCTAAACCTAACCCTTGCCCTAGCCCAAGCCCTAGCCATAGCCCTAACCCTAACACTAGCCCTAGCCTTAACCCTAACCCTTATCCGAGTCCTAACCCTAACCATAGCCATAACCCTAACCCTACCCTAATCCTACCCCGACCCCTTCCCATAAACCTAACCGTAGAACTGACCCTAATGCTAACCCTGGCCCTAACACTAACCCTAACCCTCACCCTAACCCTAGTCCTGACCCTCACCCTAACCCCAACCGTAACCCTAACCCGATCTCTAACCCTAATCATAGCCCTTGCCCTAACCCTTGCCCTAACCCTTGCCCTAGCCCTAGCCCTAGCCCTAGCCCTAACCCTAACCCTAACCCCAACCCCAACCCTAACCCAGACTCTAAACCTAAATCCAACCCTACCCCTAACATTAACCCTAACCCCAAACCTAACCCTAACCCTAACCCTAACCCCAAACCTAACCCTAACCCTAACCCTAACCGTAACCACTACCCTAACCCTAGCCCTAACGTCAACACTAAACCCAACCCCAGCACCAACCCTAACCCTAACCCTAACCCTAAACCTGACCCAACACTAACCCTAACACTAACCCTAACCTCTACCCCAACCCTAACCCTAACCCCGACCCTAACCCTAACCCTAACCCTGACCCTGACCCTAACCCTATCCCTAACCCTAACCCTAACCACAACCCTAACCCTAACCCTAACCCCAAGCTTAACCCTAACCCTAACCCTAACCCTAACCCTAACTCAACCCTAACCCTTACCCTAACCCAGACCCTAACCCTAAATCCAACCCTAACCCTAACCCTAACCCTAACCCTAACCCCAAACCTAACCCTAACCCTTACCCTAACCCTAACTTCTACCCCAACCCGAACCCTAACACCGACCCTAACCCTAACCCTAACCCTGACCCTGACCCTGACCCTAACCCTATCCCTAACCCTAACCCTAACCCTAACCACAACCCTAACCCTAACCCCAAGCTTAACCCTAACCCTAACCCTAACCCTAACTCAACCCTAACCCTAACCCAGACCCTAACCCTAAATCCAACCCTAACCCTAACCCTAACCCATACCCTAACCCTTAATCCAACCCTAACCCTAACACTAACCCTAACCACAACCCTAACCCTAACCCTAACCCTAACCCCAAGCTTAACCCTAACCCTAGCCCTAACCCTAACCCTAACCCTAACCCTGACCCCAAACCTAACCCTAACCCTACCCCTAACCCCAACCCTAACCCTAACACCTACCCCAACCCTAACCCTAACCCTAACCCTAACCCTAACCCTGACCCTGACCCTAACCACAAACCTAAGCCTAACCCTAACCCTAAGATTAACCCTAATGCTAACCCTAACCCCAACCCTAACCCTAACCCTAACACCAACCCTAAACCTAACCCTAACCCTAACCCTAACCCTGACCGCAAACCTAACCTTAACCCTAACCCTAACCCCAAATCTAACCCTAACCCCTACCCCAACCCTAAACCTAACCCTAACCCTAACCCTGACCCTGACCCTAACCACAACCCTAACCCTAACCCTAACCCTAAGCTTAACCCTAACCCTAACCCTAACCCTAACCCTAAACCTGACCCTAACCCTAAATCCAACCCTAACCCTAACACTAACCCTAACCCCAAACCTAACCCTAACCCTAACCCTAACCCTAACCCTAACCCCAACCCTAACCCTACCCTAACCCTAACCCTAAACTTAACCCAACCCTACCCCTAACACTAACACCAACCCTAACCAACCCGAACCGTAACCCCAACCCTAAACCCGACCCTAAACCTGACCCGAACGCTAACCCTGACCCTGACCCTAAACCTAACTCGAACACTAACCTTGACCCTGACCCGAACCCTAAACCTAACCCTAACCCTAACTCAACCCTAACCCTAACCCTAACAACAACCCTAACCCTACCCTAACCCAGACCCTAACCCTAAATCCAACCGTAACCCTAACACTAACCCTAACCCCAAACCTAACCCTAACGCTAACCCTAACCCCAACCCTAACCCTAACCCTAACACTAACCCGAACCCCAGCCCAAACCCTAACCCTAACCCTAACCCCTACCCTAACCCTAACCCTAACCCTAAACACTACCCTAACACTAAGCCTAAGCCTAAGCCTAACCCTAACCCTAAACCTAACCCCTAACCCTAACCCTAACCCTAACTGTAACACTAACCCTTACCCTAACCCTGACCCCAACCGTAACCCTAACCCTAACCCTAACTCCAACCCTAACCCTAACGCTAAACCTAACCCCTACCCCAACCCTAACACTACCCTAACCATAACCCTGCCCCTAAACTTAACCCTAACCACAACCCTAACCCTAACCCTAACCCAAACCCTAACCCTACCCCTAACCATAACTCAACCCTAACCCTAACCCTAACCCCAACCCCAACCCTAACCCAGACCCTAAACCTAAATCCAACCCTACCCCTAACATTAACCCTAACCCCAAACCTAACCCTAACCCTAACCCTAACCCCAAACCTAACCCTAACCCTAACCCTAACCCTAACCCTAACCACTACCCTAACCCTAACCCTAACGTCAACACTAAACCCAACCCTAACACCAACCCTAACCCTAACCCTAACCCTAAACTTAACCCAACACTAACCCTAACACTAACCCTAACCTCTACCCCAACCCGAACCCTTACCCCGACCCTAACCCTAACCCTAACCCTGACCCTGACCCTAACCCTATCCCTAACCCTAACCCTAACCACAACCCTAACCCTAACCCTAACCCTAACCCCAAGCTTAACCCTAACCCTAACCCTAACCCTAACCCTAACTCAACCCTAACCCTTACCCTAACCCAGACCCTAACCCTAAATCCAACCCTAACCCTAATCCTAACCCAGACCCTAACCGTAAATCCAACCCTAACCCTAACACTAACCCTAACCACAACCCTAACCCTAACCCTAACCCTAACCCCAAGCTTAACCCTAACCCTAACCCTATCCCTAACCCTAACCCCAAACCTAACCCTAACCCTAACCCTAACCCCAACCCTAACCCTAACCCCTACCCCAACCCTAACCCTAACCCTAACCCTAACCCTAACCCTGACCCTGACCCTAACCACAAACCTAACCCTAACCCTAACCCTAAGCTTAACCCTAACCCTAACCCTAACCCCAACCCTAACCCTAACCCTAACCCTAACCCTAATCACTACCCTAACCCTAACCGTAACCTCAACACTAACACTAACACCAGCCCTAACACCAACCCTAACCCTAACCCTAACCCGAACCTTAACCCAACCCTAACACTAACACTAAACCTAACCCCAACCCGAACCCTAACCCCAACCCTAACCCAGACCCTAACCCTAAATCCAACCCTAACCCTAACACTAACCCTAACCACAACCCTAAACCTAACACTAACACTAACACTAACCCTAACCCTAACCCTAACCCCAACCCGAACCCTAACCCCAACCCTAACCCCGACCCTAAACCTAA
>NC_139475.1:22197500-22200000 GCF_057233095.1 Heloderma suspectum | reverse complement strand
CCTAACCCTAACCCTAACACTAACACTAACCCGAACCCCAGCCCAAACCCTAACCCTAACCCTAACCCCTACCCTAACCATACCCCTAACCCTAAACACTACCCTAACACTAAGCGTAACCCTAACCCTAACCCTAACCCTAAACCTAACCCCTAACCCTAACCCTAACCCTAACTGTAACACTAACCCTTACCCTAACCCTGACCCCAACCGTAACCCTAACCCTAACCCTAACTCCAACCCTAACCCTAACGCTAAACCTAACCCCTACCCCAACCCTAACACTACCCTAACCATAACCCTGCCCCTAAACTTAACCCTAACCACAACCCTAACCCTAACCCTAACCCAAACCCTAACCCTACCCCTAACCATAACTCAACCCTAACCCTAACCCTAACCCCAACCCCAACCCTAACCCAGACCCTAAACCTAAATCCAACCCTACCCCTAACATTAACGCTAACCCCAAACCTAACCCTAACCCTAACCCTAACCCCAAACCTAACCCTAACCCTAACCCTAACCCTAACCCTAACCCTAACCCTAACCCTAACCCCAAGCTTAACCCTAACCCTAACTCAACCCTAACCCTTACCCTAACCCAGACCCTAACCCAGACCCTAACCCTAAATCCAACCCTAACCCTAACACTAACCCTAACCTCTACCCCAACCCGAACCCTTACCCCGACCCTAACCCTAACCCTAACCCTGACCCTGACCCTAACCCTATCCCTAACCCTAACCCTAACCACAACCCTAACCCTAACCCTAACCCTAACCCCAAGCTTAACCCTAACCCTAACTCAACCCTAACCCTTACCCTAACCCAGACCCTAACCCTAAATCCAACCCTAACCCTAATCCTAACCCAGACCCTAACCGTAAATCCAACCCTAACCCTAACACTAACCCTAACCACAACCCTAACCCTAACCCTAACCCTAACCCCAAGCTTAACCCTAACCCTAACCCTATCCCTAACCCTAACCCCAAACCTAACCCTAACCCTAACCCTAACCCCAACCCTAACCCTAACCCCTACCCCAACCCTAACCCTAACCCTAACCCTAACCCTAACCCTGACCCTGACCCTAACCACAAACCTAACCCTAACCCTAACCCTAAGCTTAACCCTAACCCTAACCCTAACCCCAACCCTAACCCTAACCCTAACCCTAACCGTAATCACTACCCTAACCCTAACCGTAACCTCAACACTAACACTAACACCAGCCCTAACACCAACCCTAACCCTAACCCTAACCCGAACCTTAACCCAACCCTAACACTAACACTAAACCTAACCCCAACCCGAACCCTAACCCCAACCCTAACCCAGACCCTAACCCTAAAGCCAACCCTAACCCTAACACTAACTCAACCCCAAACCTAACCCTAACCCTAACCCTAACCCTAACCCTATCCCTAACCCCAACCCTAACCCCTACCCCAACCCTAACCCTATCCCTAACCCTAACCCTAACCCTGACCCTGACCCTAACCAAAACCCTAACCCTAACCCTAACCCTAAGCTTAACCCTAACCCTAACCCTAACCCCAACCCTAACCCTAACCCTAAACCTGACCCTAACCCTAAATCCAACCCTAACCCTAACACTAACCCTAACCCCAAACCTAACCCTAAACCTAACCCTAACCCCAACCCTATCCCTAACCGAGACCCTAACCCTAAATCCAACCCTAACCCTAACACTAACCCTAACCACAACCCTAAACCTAACACTAACACTAACACTAACCCTAACCCTAACCCTAACCCCAACCCGAACCCTAACCCCAACCCTAACCCCGACCCTAAACCTAACCCGAACCCTAACCCTGACCCTGACCACAACCCTAACCCTAACCCTAACCCTAACCCTATCGCCAAACCTAACCCTAACCCTAAACCTGACGCCTACCCAATCCCTAACACTAACCTAACCCTAACCCTGCCCCTAAACTTAACCCTAACCACAACCCTAACTCTAACCCTAACCCTAACCCTAACCCCTACCTAACCCTAACCCTAACCCTAAACCTAACCACTACCCTAACCCTAACCCTAACCCTAACACCAACCCTAACCCCAACCCTAACACTAAACTTAACCCAACCCTAACCCTAACACTAACCCTAACCACTACCCCAACCCGAACCCTAACCCCGACCCTAACCCCAACCCTAACCCTAACCCCAACCCTAACCCCAACCCTAACCCTAACCCTAACCCCAACCCTAACCCCGACCCTAAACCTAACCCGAACCCTAACCCTAACCCTGACCCTGACCCTAACCCTATCCCTAACCCTAACCCTAACCACAACCCTAACCCTAACCCTAACCCTAACCCTAACCCTAACCCCAAGCTTAACCCTAACCCTAACCCTAACCCTAACCCTAACTCAACCCTAACCCTTACCCTAACCCAGACCCTAACCCTAAATCCAAGCCTAACACTAATCCTAACCCAGACCCTAACCGTAAATCCAACC
>NC_139475.1:22187500-22195000 GCF_057233095.1 Heloderma suspectum | reverse complement strand
CCCTAAATCCAACCCTAACCCTAACCCTAACCCATACCCTAACCCTTAATCCAACCCTAACCCTAACACTAACCCTAACCACAACCCTAACCCTAACCCTAACCCTAACCCTAACCACAACCCTAACCCTAACCCTAACCCTAACCCTAACCCTAACCCTGACCCCAAACCTAACCCTAACCCTACCCCTAACCCCAACCCTAACCCTAACACCTACCCCAACCCTAACCCTAACCCTAACCCTAACCCTAACCTTAACCCTGACCCTGACCCTAACCACAAACCTAAGCCTAACCCTAACCCTAAGATTAACCCTAACGCTAACCCTAACCCCAACCCTAACCCTAACCCTAACACCAACCCTAAACCTAACCCTAACCCTAACCCTAACCCTGACCGCAAACCTAACCCTAACCCTAACCCTAACCCCAAATCTAACCCTAACCCCTACCCCAACCCTAACCCTAACCCTAACCCTAACCCTGACCCTGACCCTAACCACAACCCTAACCCTAACCCTAACCCTAAGCTTAACCCTAACCCTAACCCTAACCCTAACCCTAAACCTGACCCTAACCCTAAATCCAACCCTAACCCTAACACTAACCCTAACCCCAAACCTAACCCTAACCCTAACCCTAACCCTAACCCTAACCCCAACCCTAACCCTACCCTAACCCTAACCCTAAACTTAACCCAACCCTACCCCTAACACTAACACCAACCCTAACCAACCCGAACCGTAACCCCAACCCTAAACCCGACCCTAAACCTGACCCGAACGCTAACCCTGACCCTGACCCTAAACCTAACTCGAACACTAACCTTGACCCTGACCCGAATCCTAAACCTAACCCTAACCCTAACTCAACCCTAACCCTAACCCTAACAACAACCCTAACCCTACCCTAACCCAGACCCTAACCCTAAATCCAACCGTAACCCTAACACTAACCCTAACCCCAAACCTAACCCTAACGCTAACCCTAACCCCAACCCTAACCCTAACCCTAACACTAACACTAACCCGAACCCCAGCCCAAACCCTAACCCTAACCCTAACCCCTACCCTAACCATACCCCTAACCCTAAACACTACCCTAACACTAAGCCTAACCCTAACCCTAACCCTAACCCTAAACCTAACCCCTAACCCTAACACTAACCCTAACTGTAACACTAACCCTTACCCTAACCCTGACCCCAACCGTAACCCTAACCCTAACCCTAACTCCAACCCTAACCCTAACGCTAAACCTAACCCCTACCCCAACCCTAACACTACCCTAACCATAACCCTGCCCCTAAACTTAACCCTAACCACAACCCTAACCCTAACCCTAACCCAAACCCTAACCCTACCCCTAACCATAACTCAACCCTAACCCTAACCCTAACCCCAACCCCAACCCTAACCCAGACCCTAAACCTAAATCCAACCCTACCCCTAACATTAACGCTAACCCCAAACCTAACCCTAACCCTAACCCTAACCCCAAACCTAACCCTAACCCTAACCCTAACCCTAACCCTAACCCTAACCACTACCCTAACCCTAACCCTAACGTCAACACTAAACCCAACCCTAACACCAACCCTAACCCTAACCCTAACCCTAAACTTAACCCAACACTAACCCTAACACTAACCCTAACCTCTACCCCAACCCGAACCCTTACCCCGACCCTAACCCTAACCCTAACCCTGACCCTGACCCTAACCCTATCCCTAACCCTAACCCTAACCACAACCCTAACCCTAACCCTAACCCTAACCCCAAGCTTAACCCTAACCCTAACTCAACCCTAACCCTTACCCTAACCCAGACCCTAACCCTAAATCCAACCCTAACCCTAATCCTAACCCAGACCCTAACCGTAAATCCAACCCTAACCCTAACACTAACCCTAACCACAACCCTAACCCTAACCCTAACCCTAACCCCAAGCTTAACCCTAACCCTAACCCTATCCCTAACCCTAACCCCAAACCTAACCCTAACCCTAACCCTAACCCCAACCCTAACCCTAACCCCTACCCCAACCCTAACCCTAACCCTAACCCTAACCCTAACCCTGACCCTGACCCTAACCACAAACCTAACCCTAACCCTAACCCTAAGCTTAACCCTAACCCTAACCCTAACCCCAACCCTAACCCTAACCCTAACCCTAACCCTAATCACTACCCTAAACCTAACCGTAACCTCAACACTAACACTAACACCAGCCCTAACACCAACCCTAACCCTAACCCTTACCCGAACCTTAACCCAACCCTAACACTAACACTAAACCTAACCCCAACCCGAACCCTAACCCCAACCCTAACCCAGACCCTAACCCTAAATCCAACCCTAACCCTAACACTAACTCAACCCCAAACCTAACCCTAACCCTAACCCTAACCCTAACCCTATCCCTAACCCCAACCCTAACCCTAACCCCTACCCCAACCCTAACCCTATCCCTAACCCTAACCCTAACCCTGACCCTGACCCTAACCATAACCCTAACCCTAACCCTAACCCTAAGCTTAACCCTAACCCTAACCCTAACCCCAACCCTAACCCTAACCCTAAACCTGACCCTAACCCTAAATCCAACCCTAACCCTAACACTAACCCTAACCCCAAACCTAACCCTAAACCTAACCCTAACCCCAACCCTATCCCTAACCGAGACCCTAACCCTAAATCCAACCCTAACCCTAACACTAACCCTAACCACAACCCTAAACCTAACACTAACACTAACACTAACCCTAACCCTAACCCTAACCCCAACCCGAACCCTAACCCCAACCCTAACCCCGACCCTAAACCTAACCCGAACCCTAACCCTGACCCTGACCACAACCCTAACCCTAACCCTAACCCTAACCCTATCGCCAAACCTAACCCTAACCCTAAACCTGACGCCTACCCAATCCCTAACACTAACCTAACCCTAACCCTGCCCCTAAACTTAACCCTAACCACAACCCTAACTCTAACCCTAACCCTAACCCTAACCCCTACCTAACCCTAACCCTAACCCTAAACCTAACCACTACCCTAACCCTAACCCTAACCCTAACACCAACCCTAACCCCAACCCTAACACTAAACTTAACCCAACCCTAACCCTAACACTAACCCTAACCACTTCCCCAACCCGAACCCTAACCCCGACCCTAACCCCAACCCTAACCCTAACCCCAACCCTAACCCCAACCCTAACCCTAACCCTAACCCCAACCCTAACCCCGACCCTAAACCTAACCCGAACCCTAACCCTAACCCTGACCCTGACCCTAACCCTATCCCTAACCCTAACCCTAACCACAACCCTAACCCTAACCCTAACCCTAACCCTAACCCTAACCCCAAGCTTAACCCTAACCCTAACCCTAACCCTAACCCTAACTCAACCCTAACCCTTACCCTAACCCAGACCCTAACCCTAAATCCAACCCTAACCCTAATCCTAACCCAGACCCTAACCGTAAATCCAACCCTAACCCTAACACTAACCCTAACCACAACCCTAACCCTAACCCTAACCCTAACCCCAAGCTGAACCCTAACCCTAACCCTATCCCTAACCCTAACCCCAAACCTAACCCTAACCCTAACCCTAACCCCAACCCTAACCCTAACCCCTACCCCAACCCTAACCCTAACCCTAACCCTAACCCTAACCCTGACCTGACCCTAACCACAAACCTAACCCTAACCCTAACCCTAAGCTTAACCCTAACCCTAACCCTAACCCCAACCCTAACCCTAACCCTAACCCTAACCCTAATCACTACCCTAACCCTAACCGTAACCTCAACACTAACACCAACCCTAACACCAACCCTAACCCTAACCCTAACCCGAACCTTAACCCAACCCTGACACTAACACTAAACCTAACCCCAACCCGAACCCTAACCCCAACCCTAACCCAGACCCTAACCCTAAATCCAACCCTAACCCTAACACTAACTCAACCCCAAACCTAACCCTAACCCTAACCCTAACCCTATCCCTAACCCCAACCCTAACCCTAACCCCTACCCCAACCCTAACCCTAACCCTAACCCTAACCCTGACCATGACCCTAACCAAAACCCTAACCCTAACCCTAACCCTAAGCTTAACCCTAACCCTAACCCTAACCCCAACCCTAACGCTAACCCTAAACCTGACCCTAACCCTAAATCCAACCCTAACCCTAACACTAACCCTAACCCCAAACCTAACCCTAAACCTAACCCTAACCCCAACCCTATCCCTAACCGAGACCCTAACCCTAAATCCAACCCTAACCCTAACACTAACCCTAACCACAACCCTAAACCTAACACTAACACTAACCCTAACCCTAACCCCAACCCGAACCCTAACCCCAACCCTAACCCTGACCCTAACCCTAACCCGAACCCTAACCCTGACCCTGACCACAACCCTAACCCTAACCCTAACCCTAACCCTAACCCTATCGCCAAACCTAACCCTAACCCTAAACCTGACGCCTACCCAAACCCTAACACTAACCTAACCCTAACCCTGCCCCTAAACTTAACCCTAACCACAACCCTAACTCTAACCCTAACCCTAACCCTAACCCTAACCCGTACCTAACCCTAACCCTAACCCTAAACCTAACCACTACCCTAACCCTAACCCTAACCCTAACACCAACCCTAACCCCAACCCTAACACTAAACTTAACCCAACCGTAACCCTAACACTAACCCTAACCACTACCCCAACCCGAACCCTAACCCCGACCCTAACCCCAACCCTAACCCTAACCCCAACCCTAACCCCAACCCTAACCCTAACCCCAACCCTAACCCCGACCCTAAACCTAACCCGAACCCTAACCCTGACCCAGACAACAACCCTAACCCTAACCATAACCCTAACCCTAACCCCAAACCCAACACTAAACCTAATCCTAACCCCAACCCTAACCCTAACCCTAGCCCTAACCCCAACCCTAAACCTAACGCTAACCCTTACCCTAACCCTGACCCCAACCCGATCCCTAACCCCGACCCTAACCCCAACCCTAACCCTAACCCCAACCCTAACCCCAACCCTAACCCTAACCCTAACCCTAACCCTAAACCTAACCCAACCCTAACCCCGACCCTAAACCTAACCCGAACCCTAACCCTGACCCTGACCACAACCCTAACCCTAACCATAACCCTAACCCTAACCCCAAACCCAACACTAAACCTAATCCTAACCCCAACCCTAACCCTAACCCTAGCCCTAACCCCAACCCTAAACCTAACACTAACCCTTACCCTAACCCTGACCCCAACACTAACCCTAACCCTAAACCTAACCCTATCCCCAACCCTAACCCTAACCCTAAACCTGAGCCCTACCCAAACCGTAACACAAACCTAACCCTAACCCTGCCCCTAAACTTAACCCTAACCACAACCCTAACTCTAACCCTAACCCTAACCCTAACCCTAACCCCTACCCTAACCCTAACCCTCACCCTAACCCTAACCCTAAACCTAACCACTACCCTAACCCTAACCCTAACCCTAACCCCAACCCTAACCCCAACCCTAACACTAAACTTAACCCAACCCTAACCCTAACACTAACCCTAACCCTAACCCTAACCCTAATCCTAACCCTGACCCTGACGCTGACCCTAACCGTAACCCTAACCCTAACCCTAACCACAACCCTAACCCTATCACTAACACTAACCCTAACCCTAACCCCAACCCGAAACCTAAGCCCAACCCTAACCCCGACCCTAAACCTAACCCGAACCCTAACCCTGACCCTGACCCTGACCCTAACCCTAACCCTAACCCTAACCCTAACCCTAACCCTATCTCAACCCTAACCCTAACCCCACCCCTAACCCTAACCCTAACCCAGACCCTAACCCTAAATCCAAGCCTAAACCTAACACTAACCCTAACCCCAAACCAAACCCTAACCCTAACCCTAACCCCAACCCTAACCCTAACCCTAACCCTAGCCCCAACCAAAACCCTAACCCTAACCCTAACCCCTACCCTAACCCTAACCCTAACCCTAACCCTAAACACTACCCTAACACTCAGCCTAAACCTAACCCTAACCCCAACACTAACCCCAACCCTAACCCTAACCCCAACCCTAACCCTAACCCTAACCCTAACCCAACCCTAACCCTAACCCTAACCCTAACCCTAACCCTAACCCTAACCCTAACCCTAACCCCAAACCTAACCCTAACCCTAACCCTAACCCCAACCCCAACACTAAACCTAACCCGAACCCCAACACTAACCCTAACCCTGACCCTAACCCAACCCTAACCCAACCCTAACCCTAACCCTAACCCTAACCTTAAACCTAACCCTAACACCAACCCTAACCCTAACCCTTACCCTAACCCTAACCCCAACCCCAAGCTTAACCCTAACCCTAACCCTATCCCTAACCCTAACCCCCAACCTAACCCTAACCCTAACCCTAACCCCAACCCTAACCCTAACCCCTACCCCAACCCTAACCCTAACCCTAACCCTAACCCTAACCCTAACCCTGACCCTGACCCTAACCACAAACCTAACCCTAACCCTAACCCTAAGCTTAACACTAACCCTAACCCTAACCCCAACCCTAACCCTAACCCTAACCCTAACCCTAATCACTACCCTAACCCTAACCGTAACCTCAACACTAACACTAACACCAGCCCTAACACCAACCCTAAACCTAACCCCAACCCGAACCCTAACCCCAACCCTAACCCAGACCCTAACCCTAAATCCAACCCTAACCCTAACACTAACTCAACCCCAAACCTAACCCTAACCCTAACCCTAACCCTAACCCTATCCCTAACCCCAACCCTAACCCTAACCCCTACCCCAACCCTAACCCTAACCCTAACCCTAACCCTGACCCTGACCCTAACCAAAACCCTAACCCTAACCCTAACCCTAACCCTAAGCTTAACCCTAACCCTAACCCTAACCCCAACCCTAACCCTAACCCTAAACCTGACCGTAACCCTAAATCCAACCCTAACCGTAACACTAACCCTAACCCCAAACCTAACCCTAAACCTAACCCTAACCCCAACCCTATCCCTAACCGAGACCCTAACCCTAAATCCAACCCTAACCCTAACACTAACCCTAACCACAACCCTAACCCCAACCCGAACCCTAACCCCAACCCTAACCCCGACCCTAAACCTAACCCGAACCCTAACCCTGACCCTGACCACAACCCTAACCCTAACCCTAACCCTAACCCTAACCCTATCGCCAAACCTAACCCTAACCCTAAACCTGACGCCTACCCAAACCCTAACACTAACCTAACCCTAACCCTGCCCCTAAACTTAACCCTAACCACAACCCTAACTCTAACGCTAACCCTAACCCTAACCCCTACCTAACCCTAACCCTAACCCTAAACCTAACCACTACCCTAACCCTAACACTAACCCTAACACCAACCCTAACCCCAACCCTAACACTAAACTTAAC
>NC_139475.1:22175000-22177500 GCF_057233095.1 Heloderma suspectum | reverse complement strand
CCAACCCTAACACCAACCCTAACCCTAACCCTAACCCGAACCTTAACCCAACCCTAACACTAACACTAAACCTGACCCCAACCCTAACCCTAACGCCAAGCCTAACCCAGACCCTAACCCTAAATCCAACCCTAACCCTAAAACTAACTCAACCCCAAACCTAACCCTAACCCTAACCCTAACCCTAACCCTTAACCTAACACCAACCCTAAACCTAACCCTAACCCTAACCCTAACCCTATCCCTAACCCCAACCCTAACCCTAACCCCTACCCCAACCCTAACACTAACCCTAACCCTAACCCTAAACCTGATCCTAACCCTAAATCCAACCCTAACCCTAACACTAACCCTAACCCCATACCTAACCCTAACCCTAACCCTAACCCTAACCCCAACCCTATCCCTAACCGAGACCCTAACCCTAATTCCAACCCTAACCCTAACACTAACCCTAACCACAACCCTAAACCTAACACTAACACTAACCCTAACCCTAACCCCAACCCGAACCCTAACCCCAACCCTAACCCCGACCCTAAACCTAACCCGAACCCTAATCCTGACCATGACCACAACCCTAACCCTAACCCTAACCCTAACCCTATCGCCAAACCTAACCCTAACCCTAAACCTGACGCCTACCCAAACCCTAAAACTAACCTAACCCTAACCCTGCCCCTAAACTTAACCCTAACCACAACCCTAACTCTAACCCTAACCCTAACCCTAACCCTAACCCCTACCCTAACCCTAACCCTAACCCTAAACCTAACCACTACCCTAACCCTAACCCTAACCCTAACACCAACCCTAACCCCAACCCTAACACTAAACTTAACCCAACCCTAACCCTAACACTAACCCTAACCACTACCCCAACCCGAACCCTAACCCCGACCCTAACCCTAACTCTAATCCTAATCCTAACCCTCACCCTGACCCTGACCTTAACCCTAGCCCTAACTCTAACCCTAACCACAATCCTAACCCTAACCCCTACCCTAACCCTAACCCTAACCCTAAACCTAACCACTACCCTAACCCTAACCCTAACCCTAACACCAACCCTAACCCCAACCCTAACACTAAACTTAACCCAACCCTAAACCTAACACTAACCCTTACCCTAACCCTGACCCCAAACCAAACCCTAACCCTAACCCTAACCCTAACCCTAACCCCAACCCTAACCCTACCCTAACCCTACCCCTAAACTTAACCCAACCCTAACCCTAACACTAACACCAACCATAACCAACCTGAACCGTAACCCCAACCCGAACCGTAACCCCAACCCTAACCCTAACCCTAACCCTAACCCTAACTCAACCCTAACCCTAACCCTAACCCCAACCCTAACCCTAACCCTAACCCAGACCCTAACCCTAAATCCAACCCTAACCCTAACACTAACCCTAACCCCAAACCTAACCCTAACGCTAACCCTAACCCCAACCCTAACCCTAACGCTAACCCTAACCCAAACCCTAACCCTAACCCTAACCCGAACCCAAACCCAAACCCTAACCCTATCCCTAAACCTGACCCTAACCCTAAATCCAACCCTAACCCTAACACTAACCCTAACCCCAAACTGAACCCTAACCATATCCCTAACCCTAACCCCAACCCTAACCCTACCCTACCCCTAACCCTAAACTTAACCCAACCCTAACCCTAATACTAACACCAACCCTAACCCCAACCCTAACCCTAGCCCTAACCCTAACCCTAACCCTAACCCTGACCCTGACCCTAACCACAAACCTAACCCTAACCCTAACCCTAAACTTAACCCTAACCCTAACCCTAACCCCAACCCTAACCCTAACCTTAACCCTAACCCTAATCACTACCCTAACCCTAACCCTAACCGTTCCCTCAACACTAACACCAACCCTAACACCAACCCTAACCCTAACCCTAACCCGAACCTTAACCCAACCCTAACACTAACACTAAACCTGACCCCAACCCTAACCCTAACGCCAACCCTACCCAGACCCTAACCCTAAATCCAACCCTAACCCTAACACTAACTCAACCCCAAACCTAACCCTAACCCTAACCCTAACCCTAACACCAACCCTAAAACTAACCCTAACCCTAACCCTAACCCTATCCCTAACCCCAACCCTAACCCTAACCCCTACCCCAACCCTAACCCTAACCCTAACCCTGACCCTGACCCTAACCAAAACCCTAACCCTAACCCTAACCCTAAACTTAACCCTAACCCTAACCCTAACCCCAACCCTAACCCTAACCCTAAACCTGATCCTAACCCTAAATCCAACCCTAACCCTAACACTAACCCTAACCCCATACCTAACCCTAACCCTAACCCTAACCCCAACCCTATCCCTAACCGAGACCCTAACCCTAATTCCAACCCTAACCCTAACACTAACCCTAACCACAACCCTAAACCTAACACTAACACTAACCCTAACCCTAACCCCAACCCGAACCCTAACCCTAATCACTACCCTAACCC
>NC_139475.1:22165000-22167500 GCF_057233095.1 Heloderma suspectum | reverse complement strand
ACAACCCTAACTCTAACCCTAACCCTAACCCTAACTCTAACCCCTACCCTAACCCTAACCCTAACCCTAAACCTAACCACTACCCTAACCCTAACCCTAACCCTAACACCAACCCTAACCCCAACCCTAACACTAAACTTAACCCAACCCTAACCCTAACACTAACCCTAACCACTACCCCAACCCGAACCCTAACCCCGACCCTAACCCTAACCCTAATCCTAATCCTAACCCTGACCCTGACCCTGACCCTAACCCTAGCCCTAACTCTAACCCTAACCACAATCCTAACCCTAACCCCTACCCTAACCCTAACCCTAACCCTAAACCTAACCACTACCCTAACCCTAACCCTAACCCTAACACCAACCCTAACCCCAACCCTAACACTAAACTTAACCCAACCCTAAACCTAACACTAACCCTTACCCTAACCCTGACCCCAAACCAAACCCTAACCCTAACCCTAACCCCAACCCTAACCCTAACCCTAACCCTACCCCTAAACTTAACACAACCCTAACCCTACCACTAACACCAACCATAACCAACCTGAACCGTAACCCCAACCCGAACCGTAACCCCAACCCTAACCCTAACCCTAACCCTAACCCTAACCCTAACTCAACCCTAACCCTAACCCTAACCCCAACCCTAACCCTAACCCTAACCCAGACCCTAACCCTAAATCCAACCCTAACCCTAACACTAACCCTAACCCCAAACCTAACCCTAACGCTAACCCTAACCCCAACCCTAACCCTAACACTAACCCTAACCCAAACCCTAACCCTAACCCTAAGCCGAACACAAACCCTAACCCTATCCCTAAACCTGACCCTAACCCTAAATCCAACCCTAACCCTAACACTAACCCTAACCCCAAACTGAACCCTAACCATATCCCTAACCCTAACCCCAACCCTAACCCTACCCTACCCCTAACCCTAAACTTAACCCAACCCTAACCCTAATACTAACACCAACCCTAACCCCAACCCTAACCCTAGCCCTAACCCTAACCCTAACCCTGACCCTGACCCTAACCACAAACCTAACCCTAACCCTAACCCTAAACTTAACCCTAACCCTAACCCTAAACCCAACCCTAACCCTAACCTTAACCCTAAGCCTAATCACTACCCTAACCCTAACCCTAACCGTTCCCTCAACACTAACACCAACCCTAACACCAACCCTAACCCTAACCCTAACCCGAACCTTAACCCAACCCTAACACTAACACTAAACCTGACCCCAACCCTAACCCTAACGCCAAGCCTAACCCAGACCCTAACCCTAAATCCAACCCTAACCCTAACACTAACTCAACCCCAAACCTAACCCTAACCCTAACCCTAACCCTAACCCTAACCCTAACACCAACCCTAAACCTAAGCCTAACCCTAACCCTAACCCTATCCCTAACCCCAACCCTAACCCTAACCCCTACCCCAACCCTAACCCTAACCCTAACCCTGACCCTGACCCTAACCAAAACCCTAACCCTAACCCTAACCCTAAGCTTAACCCTAACCCTAACCCTAACCCCAATCCTAACCCTAAACCTAAACCTGATCCTAACCCTAAATCCAACCCTAACCCTAACACTAACCCTAACCCCATACCTAACCCTAACCCTAACCCTAACCCTAACCCCAACCCTATCCCTAACCGAGACCCTAACCCTAATAACAACCCTAACCCTAACACTAACCCTAACCACAACCCTAAACCTAACACTAACACTAACCCTAACCCTAACCCCAACCCGAACCCTAACCCTAACCCTAATCACTACCCTAACCCTAACCCTAACCGTAACCTCAACACTAACACCAACCCTAACACCAACCCTAACCCTAACCCTAACCCGAACCTTAACCCAACCCTAACACTAACACTAAACCTAACCCCAACCCGAAACCTAACCCCAACCCTAACCCAGACCCTAACCCTAAATCCAACCCTAACCCCAACACTAACTCAACCCCAAACCTAACCCTAACCCTAACCCTAAACCTAACCCTAACCCTAACACCAACCCTAAACCTAACCCTAACCCTAACCCTAACCCTATCCCTAACCCCAACCCTAACCCTAACCCCTACCCCAACCCTAACCCTAACCCTAACCCTAACCCTAACCCTGACCCTGACCCTAACCACAACCCTAACCCTAACCCTAACCCTTAGCTTAACCCTAACCCTAACCCTAACCCCAACCCTAACCCTAACCATAAACCTGACCCTAACCCTAAATCCAACCCTAACCCTAACACTAACCCTAACCCCAAACCTAACCCTAACCCTAACCCTAACCCTAACCCCAACCCTATCCCTAACCGAGACCCTAACCCTAAATCCAACCCTAACCCTAACACTAACCCTAACCACAACCCTAAACCTAACACTAACACTAACCCTTACCCTAACCCTAACCCCAACCCGAACCCTAACCCCAACCCTAACCCCGACCCTAAACCTAACCCGAACCCTAA
>NC_139475.1:22102500-22160000 GCF_057233095.1 Heloderma suspectum | reverse complement strand
CCTAACCCTAAATCCAACCCTAACCCTAATCCTAACCCAGACCCTAACCGTAAATCCAACCCTAACCCTAACACTAACCCTAACCACAACCCTAACCCTAACCCTAACCCCAAGCTTAACCCTAACCCTAACCCTATCCCTAACCCTAACCCCAAACCTAACCCTAACCCTAACCCTAACCCCAACCCTAACCCTAACCCCTACCCCAACCCTAACCCTAACCCTAACCCTAACCCTAACCCTAACCCTGACCTGACCCTAACCACAAACCTAACCCTAACCCTAACCCTAAGCTTAACCCTAACCCTAACCCTAACCCCAACCCTAACCCTAACCCTAACCCTAACCCTAATCACTACCCTAACCCTAACCGTAACCTCAACACTAACACCAACCCTAACACCAACCCTAACCCTAACACTAACCCGAACCTTAACCCAACCCTAACACTAACACTAAACCTAACCCCAACCCGAACCCTAACCCCAACCCTAACCCAGACCCTAACCCTAAATCCAACCCTAACCCTAACACAAACTCAACCCCAAACCTAACCCTAACCCTAACCCTAACCCTATCCCTAACCCCAACCCTAACCCTAACCCCTACCCCAACCCTAACCCTAACCCTAACCCTAACCCTGACCCTGACCCTAACCAAAACCCTAACCCTAACCCTAACCCTAAGCCTAACCCTAACCCTAACCCTAACCCCAACCCTAACCCTAACCCTAAACCTGACCCTAACCCTAAATCCAACCCTAACCCTAACATTAACCCTAACCCCAAACCTAACCCTAAAACTAACACTAACCCCAACCCTATCCCTAACCGAGACCCTAACCCTAAATCCAACCCTAACCCTAACACTAACCCTAACCACAACCCTAAACCTAACCCCAACCCGAACCCTAACCCCAACCCTAACCCTGACCCTAACCCTAACCCGAACCCTAACCCTGACCCTGACCACAACCCTAACCCTAACCCTAACCCTAACCCTATCGCCAAAACTAACCCTAACCCTAAACCTGACGCCTACCCAAACCCTAACACTAACCTAACCCTAACCCTGCCCCTAAACTTAACCCTAACCACAACCCTAACTCTAACCCTAACCCTAACCCTAACCCTAACCCCTACCTAACCCTAACCCTAACCCTAAACCTAACCACTACCCTAACCCTAACCCTAACCCTAACACCAACCCTAACCCCAACCCTAACACTAAACTTAACCCAACTGTAACCCTAACACTAACCCTAACCACTACCCCAACCCGAATCCTAACCCCGACCCTAACCCCAACCCTAACCCTAACCCCAACCCTAACCCCAACCCTAACCCCAACCCTAACCCTAACCCTAACCCCAACCCTAACCCCGACCCTAAACCTAACCCGAACCCTAACCATGACCCTGACCACAACCCTAACCCTAACCATAACCCTAACCCTAACCCCAAACCCAACACTAAACCTAATCCTAACCCCAACCCTAACCCTAACCCGAGCCCTAACCCTGACCCTGACCACAACCCTAACCCTAACCATAACCCTAACCCTAACCCTAACCCTAACCCTAACCCCTACCCTAACCCTAACCCTAACCCTAACCCTAACCCTAAACCTAACCACTACCCTAACCCTAACCCTAACACCAACCCTAACCCCAACCCTAACACTAAACTTAACCCAACCCTAACCCTAACACTAACCCTAACCCCAACCCTAACCCTAACCCTAATCCTAACCCTGACCCTGACGCTGACCCTAACCGTAACCCTAACCCTAACCCTAACCACAACCCTAACCCTATCACTAACACTAACCCTAACCCTAACCCCAACCCGAAACCTAACCCCAACCCTAACCCCGACCCTAAACCTAACCCGAACCCTAACCCTGACCCTGACCCTGACCCTAACCCTAACCCTAACCCTAACCCTAACCCTAACCCTATCTCAACCCTAACCCTAACCCCACCTTTAACCCTAACCCTAACCCAGACCCTAACCCTAAATCCAAGCCTAAACCTAACACTAACCCTAACCCCAAACCTAACCCTAACCCTAACCCTAACCCCAACCCTAACCCTAACCCTAACCCTAGCCCCAACCAAAACCCTAACCCTAACCCTAACCCCTACCCTAACCCTAACCCTAACCCTAACCCTAAACACTACCCTAACACTCAGCCTAAACCTAACCCTAACCCCAACACTAACCCCAACACTAACCCTAACCCTAACCATAGCCCTTGCCCTAACCCTTGCCCTAGCCCTAGCCCTAGCCCTAACCCTAAACCTAACCCAAGCCCTAACCCTAGCCCTAACCCTAGGCCTAACCGTAGCCCTAGCAGTAACCCTAGCCCTAGCCCTAGCCCGAACACTAACCCTAACCCTAACCCAAACCCTAACCCTAACCCTAACTCTAACCTTAACCCTAAACCTAACCATAACCCTAACCCTAACCCTAACCCTAACCCTCGACCTAACCCTAGCCCTAACCCTAATCCTAACGCTAACCATAACCCTAACCCTAACAAAAAAACATATCCCTAAACCTAAACCTCACCCTAACCCTCGTCTTAGCCCTAACCCTCTCACTAACTGTAACCCTAACCCTAATCCTAGCCCAAACCCTAACCCTAGCCCTAACCCAACCCCTACCACTAACCCTAACCCTAACCCAAACCCTAACCAGAACCGTAACCCTAAACATCACACTGACCCGAGCCCTAAACCTGAACCTAGCCCTAACCCTAACCATAACCCTAACCCTAGCGCTAATCCTAACTCTAACGCTAACCCTAAACCTAACCCTAGCCCTAACCCTAACCCTAGGCCTAGCCGTAACCATACCCCTACCCCTACCCCTGCCCCTAACCCAAACTGTAACCCTAAACTGAACCTGAACCTGAACCCTAACCCTAGTCCTAGCTCTAGCTCTAACCCTAGCCCTAACCGTTACCTAGCCCTAGCCCTAGCCCTAACCCTAGCCCTAATCCTAGCCCGAACCCTAACCCTAACCCTAGCCCTAGCCCTAAACCTAACCCTAGCCCTAACCCTAACCCTAACCCTAACCCTAACCCTAACCCTAACCCTAGCCCTAGCCCTAACACTAACACTAACACTAACACTAACCCTATCCCTATCCCTATCCCTATCCCTATCCCAAGCCCTAGCCCTAGCTCTAACACTACAACTAACCCTAGCCCTACCCCTAAACCTGCCCCTAAGTCTAACCCTAACCCTACACCTAAACCGAACCCTAACACTAACCCTAACACTAACCCTAACACTAACCCTAGCCCTAGCCCTAGCCCTAGCCCTAACCCTAACACAAACCCTAGCCCTAGCCCTCGCCCTAAACCTAACCCTAACCCTAACCCTAACCCTAGCCCTAGCCCTAACCCTACCCTAAACCTAACCTGAAGTCTAGCCCTAACCCTTGCCCTAACTCTAACCCTAACCCTAACCCTAACCCTAACCATAGCCGTAACCCTAACCCTACCCTAATCCTACCCCTACCCCTACCCCTAACCCTAACCGTAGCCCTGACCCTAATGCTAACCCTGGCCCTAACACTAACCCTAACCCTCACCCTAACCCTAGCCCTGACCCTCACCCTAACCCCAACCCTAACCCTAACCCTAACCCTAACTCTAACCCTAAGCATAGCCCTTGCCCTAACCTTTGCCCTAGCCCTAGCCCTAACCCTAACCCTAACCCTAACCCTAACCCTAACCCTAAACCTAACCATAGCCCTTGCCTAACCCTTGCCCTAGCCCTAGCCCTAGCCCTAACCCTAACCCAAGCCCTAACCCTAGCCCTAACCCTAGCCCTAACCTTAGCCCTAACTGTAGCCCTAGCAGTAACCCTAGCCCTAGCCCGAACACTAACCCTAACCCTAACACAAACCCTAACCCTAACCCTAACTCTAACCTTAACCCTAACCCTAACCTTAACCCTAACCCTAACCCTCGACCTAACCCTAGCCCTAACCCTAATCCTAACGCTAACCATAACCCTAACCCTAACAAAAAACCGTATCCCTAAACCTAAATCTCACCCTCACACTAGCCTTAGCCCTAACCCTCTCACTAACTGTAACCTAACCCTAATCCTAGCCTAAACTCTATCCCTAGCCCTAACCCTAACCCAACACCTACCACTAACCGTAACGCTAACCCAAACCCTAACCAGAACCAGAACCGTAACCCTAAACCTAACCCGAGCCCTAAACCTAACCCTAGCCCTAACCCTAGCCCTAACCCTAACCCTAAGCCTAACCCTAGCTCTAACCCTAACCCTAACCCTAAACCTAACTATAGCCTTAACCCTAACCCTAGGCCTAGACCTAACCCTACCCCTACCCCTACCCCTAAACCAAACTGTAACCCTAAACTGAAACTGAACCCTAACCCTAACCCTAGCCCTAGCTCTAGTTCTAAACCTAGCCCTAAACCTTACCCTAGCCCTAGCCCTAACCCTAGACCTTACCCTAACCCAAAGCCTACCACTAACCCTAACACAAACCCTAACCATAACCGTAGCCCTAACCCTAATGCTAACCCTAGACCTAACACTAACCAGAACCCTCACCCTAACCCTAACCCTAACCCTTCCCATAACCCTAACCGTAGCCCTGACCCTAATGCTAACCCTGGCCCTAACACTAACCCTAACCCTCACCCTAACCCTAGTCCTGACCCTCACCCTAACCCTCACCCTAACCCTAGTCCTGACCCTCACCCTAACCCCAACCGTAACCCTAACCCGATCTCTAACCCTAACCATAGCCCTTGCCCTAACCCTTACCCTAGCCCTAGCCCTAGCCCGAGCCCTAACCCTCACCCTCACCCTCACCCTAACCCTAACCCTAACCCTAACCCTAACCCTAACCATAGCCCTTCCCTAACCCTTGCCCTAAGCCTAGCCCTAGCCCTAACCCTAACCCTAACCCAAGCCCTACCCCTAGCCCTACCCCTAGCCCTTACCGTAGCCCTAGCAGTAACCCTAGCCCTAGCCTGAACACTAACCCTAACCCAAACCCTAACCCTAACCCTAACCCTAACTCTAACCTTAACCCTAACCCTAACCCTAACCCTAACCCTAACCCTAACCCTCGACCTAACCCTAGCCCTAACCCTAATCCTAACGCTAACCATAACCCTCACCCTAACAAAAAACCATATCCCTAAACCTAACTCTCACCCTAACACTAGCCTTAGCCCTAACCCTCTCACTAACTGTAACCCTAACCCTAATCCTAGCCTAAACTCTATCCCTAGCCCTAACCCTAACCCAACACCTACCACTAACCCTAACGCTAACCCAAACCCTAACCAGAACCAGAACCGTAACCCTAACCCTAACCCGAGCCCTAAACCTAACCCTAGCCCTAACCCTAACCCTAAGCCTAACCCTAGCGCTAACCCTAACCCTAACCCTAAACCTAACTATAGCCTTAACCCAAACCCTAGGCCTAGACCTAACCCTACCCCTACCCCTACCCCTAAACCAAACTGTAACCCTAAACTAAAACTGAACCCTAACCCTAACCCTAGCCCTAGCTCTAGTTCTAAACCTAGCCCTAACCCTGACCCTAGCCCTAGCCCTAACCCTAGACCTTACCCTAACTCAAAGCCTACCACTAACCCTAACACAAACCCTAACGATAACCGTAGACCTAACCCTAATGCTAACCCTAGCCCTAACACTAACCAGAACCCTCACCCTAACCCTAGCCCTCACCCTATACCTAACCCTAACCCTAAACCTAACCCTTGCCCTAGCCCAAGCCCTAGCCATAGCCCTAACCCTAACACTAGCCCTAGCCTTAACCCTAACCCTTATCCGAGCCCTAACCCTAACCATAGCCATAACCCTAACCCTATCCTAATCCTACCCCGACCCCTTCCCATAAACCTAACCGTAGCCCTGACCCTAATGCTAACCCTGGCCCTAACACTAACCCTAACCCTCACCCTAACCCTAGTCCTGACCCTCACCCTAACCCCAACTGTAACCCTAACCCGATCTCTAACCCTAATCATAGCCCTTGCCCTAACCCTTGCCCTAACCCTTGCCCTAACCCTTGCCCTAGCCCTAGCCCTAACCCTCACCCTAACCCTAACCCTAACCCTAACCCTAACCCTAACCATAGCCCTTACCCTAACCCTTGCCCTAGCCCTAGCCCTAGCCCTAAAACTAACCCTAACCCAAGCCCTAACCCTAGCCCTAACCGTAGCCCTAGCAGTAACCCTAGCCCTAGCCCGAACACTAACCCTAACCCTAACCCAAACCCTAACGCTAACCCTAACTCTAACCTTAACCCTAACCCTAACCCTAACCCTAACCCTAACCCTCGACCTAACCCTAGCCCTAACCCTAATCCTAACGCTAACCATAACCCTAACCCTAACAAAAAACCATATCCCTAAACCTAAATCTCACCCTAACACTAGCCTTAGCCCTAACCCTCTCACTAACTGTAACCCTAACCCTAATCCTAGCCTAAACTCTATCCCTAGCCCTAACCCTAACCCAACACCTACCACTAACCCTAACGCTAACCCAAACCCTAACCAGAACCGTAACCCTAACCCTAACCCGAGCCCTAAACCTAACCCTAGCCCTAACCCTAACCCTAAGCCTAACCCTAGCGCTAACCCTAACCCTAACCCTAACCCTAAACCTAACTTTAGCCTTAACCCTAACCCTAGGCCTACACCTAACCCTACCCCTACCCCTACCCATAAACCAAACTGTAACCCTAAACTAAAACTGAACCCTAACCCTAACCTTAGCCCTAGCTCTAGTTCTACCCCTAGCCCTAACCCTTACCCTAGCCCTAGCCCTAACCCTAGACCTTACCCTAACTCAAAGCCTACCACTAACCCTAACACAAATCCTAACCATAACCGTAGCCCTAACCTTAATGCTAACCCTAGCCCTAACACTAACCAGAACCCTCAACCTAACCCTAGCCCTCACCCTATAACTAACCCGAACCCTAACCCTAACCCTAACCCTAACCTAAGCCCTAACCCTAGCCCTAACACTAGCCCTATCCGTAGCCCTAGCCCTAACCCTAGCCCTAGCCCTAACCCTAGACCTTACCCTAACTCAAAGCCTACCACTAACCCTAACACAAACCCTAACCATAACCGTAGCCCTAACCCTAATGCTAACCCTAGCCCTAACACTAACCAGAACCCTCACCCTAGCCCTAGCCCTAGCCCTAACCCTAGCCCTAGCCCGAACCCTAAGCCTAAGCCTAACCCTAACCCTAACCCTAACCCTAGCCCAAAGCGTCACCCTAACGATAACCCTAACCCTAGAGCTAACCCTAACCCTAACCCTAACCCTAAACATCACCCTAGCCCTAACCCTAACCCTAACCCTTACCCTAACCCTAACCCTAACCCAAACAGTATCCCTAACCCTAAGCATAACCCTAGGCTTAGCCCTAACCCTCTCACTTACAATAACCCTAACCCTAACCCTAGCCCCAACCCTGACCCTAGCCCTAACCCTAACCCAACCCCTACCACTAACCCTAACCCTAACCCAAACCCTAACCCTAACCGTAACCCTAACCATAACCCGAGCCCTAAACCTAACCCTATCCCTAACCCTAAACGTAACCCTAGCGCTAACCCTAACGCTAACCCTAACCCTAAACCTAACCTTAGCCCTAATTCTAACCCTAGGCCTAGCCCTAACCCTAGCCCTAGCCCTACCCTAGCCCTACCCCTAACTCAAACTGTAACCCTAAACTGAACCTGAACCCTAACGCTAGCCCTAACTCTAGCTCTAACGCATGTCCTAACCGTTACCCTAGCCCTAGTCCTAACACTAGCCCTAGCCCTAACACTAGCCCTAGCCCTAACCCTAACCCTAACCCTAACCCTAAACATAACCCAAGCCCTAACCCTAGCCGTAGCCCTAACCCCACCCTAACCCTAACCCGAACTCTAGCCCTAACCCGAATCATAGCCCTAACCCTAACCCTAACCCTAGCCCTAGCCCTAGCCCTAGCCCTAGCCCTAGCCCTATACCTAGCCCTAGCCCGAGCCTTAACCCTAAACCTAACCCTAGCCCAGACCCTATCCCTAAACCTATCCCTACCCCTACACCTAACCCTATCCCTAACCCTAAACGTAACCCTAGCGCTTACCCTAGCGCTAACCCTAACCCTAAACCTAACCTTAGCCCTAATTGTAACCCTAGGCCTAGCCCTAACCCTAGCCCTAGCCCTACCCTACCCCTACCCCTAACTCAAACTGTAACCCTAAACTGAACCTGAACCCTAACGCTAGCCCTAACTCTAGCTCTAACGCATGTCCTAACCGTTACCCTAGCCCTAGTCCTAACACTAGCCCTAGCCCTAATCCTAACCCTAACCCTAACCCAAACCCTAACCCAAACCCTAGCCCTAACCCTAACCCAAAGCCTACCACTAAACCGAACCAAAACCCTAACCATAATCATAAACCTAACCCTAACCCTAGCCCTAACCCTAATGATAACCCTAGCCCTAACCCTAACCCTAAAACTAACCCTCACCCTAAACCTAGCCCTCACCCTAACCCTAACTCTACTCCTAACCCTAAACCTCACCAAACCCTAACCCTAGCCATAACGCAAGCCCTAACCGTAGTCCTAGCCCTAGCCCTAACCCTAACCCTAACCCTAACCCTAACCCTAAACCTAAACCTAACTCAAATGCTAACGCTAACGCCAGCCCTAACCCTAATGCTAACCCTAGCCGTAACCCTCACCCTCACCCTAACCATAGCCCTCACACTGACCCTAAACTTAACCGTAACAATAGCCCTTGACCTAACCCTTGCCCTAGCCCTAGCCCTATCCCTAGCCCTAGTCCTATCCCTATCCCTATCCCTATCCCTAGTCCTATCCCTAGCCCTAACCCTAACCCAAGCCCAAAACCTAGCCGTAGTCCTAACCCCACCCTAACACTAACCCGAACTCTAGCCCTAACCCGAACCCTAGCCCTAACCCTAACACTAACCCTAGCCCTAGCCCTATCCCTAGCCCTAGCCCTATCCCTATCCCTATTCCTAGCCCTAGCCCGAGCCTTAACCCTAAACCTAACCCTAGCCCAGACCCTATCCCTAAACCTATCCCTACCCCTAAACCTAACCCTAGCCCTAGCCCTAACCCTAACCCTAACCCTAGTCCTAGCGCTAACCCTAACGCTAACCCTAACCCTAGCCCTAGCTATAGCTTTAACCCTAGCCCTAGCCCTAAACCTAACCCCAACCCCAACCCTAACCCTAACCCAAACCATAAACCTACCCCAAACCCTAACCCTAACCCTAACCCGAACCGAACCCGAACTCAAACCCTAACCCCAACCCCAACCACAACACAACACCAACCGCAACCACAACCGTAAACCTAATCCTAACCCTAACCCTAACCCTAACCTCTACCCCAACCCTAGCCCTAACTCTAACCCTAACCCTAACCCTAACCGTAACCCTAACCGTAACCCCAAACCTAACGCTAGCCCTAGCCCTAACATTAACCCTAACCCTAGCCCTAACCCTAGACCTTACCCTAACCCAAAGCCTACCACTAACACTAATACAAACCCTAACCATAACCGTTGCCCTAACCCTAATGCTTACCCTAGCCCTAACACTAACCAGAACCCTCACCCTAACCCTAGCCCTCACCCTATACCTAACCTTAACCCTAACCCTTGCCCTAGCCCAAGACCTAGCCATAGCCCTAACCCTAACACTAGCCCTAGCCTTAGACCTAACCCTTGTCCGAACTCTAACCCTAACCATAGCCCTTGCCCTAACCCTTGCCCTAGCCCTAGCCCGAGCCCTAGCCCTAGCCCTAACCCTCACCCTCACCCTCACCCTAACCCTAACCCTAACCCTAACCATAGCCCTTGCCCTAACCCTTGCCCTAGCCCTAGCCCTAGCCCTAACCCTAACCCTAACCCAAGCCCTACCCCTAGCCCTAACCCTAGCCCTAACCGTAGCCCTAGCAGTAACCCTAGCCCTAGCCCGAACACTAACCCTAACCCAAACCCTAACCCTAACCCTAACTCTAACCTTAACCCTAACCCTAACCCTAACCCTAACCCTAACCCTCGACCTAACCCTAGCCCTAACCCTAATCCTAACGCTAACCATAACCCTAACCCTAACAAAAAAACATATCCCTAAACCTAAATCTCACCCTAACACTAGCCTTAGCCCTAACCCTCTCACTAACTGTAACCCTAACCCTAATCCTAGCCTAAACTCTATACCTAGCACTAACCCTAACCCAACACCTAGCACTAACCCTAACCCTAACGCTAACCCAAACCCTAACCAGAACCAGAACCGTAACCCTAACCCTAACCCGAGCCCTAAACCTAACCCTAGCCCTAACCCTAACCCTAAGCCTAACCCTAGCGCTAACCCTAACCCTAACCCTAAACCTAACTATAGCCTTAACCCAAACCCTAGGCCTAGACCTAACCCTACCCCTACCCCTACCCCTAAACCAAACTGTAACCCTAAACTAAAACTGAACCCTAACCCTAACCCTAGCCCTAGCTCTAGTTCTAAACCTAGCCCTAACCCTGACCCTAGCCCTAGCCCTAACCCTAGACCTTACCCTAACTCAAAGCCTACCACTAACCCTAACACAAACCCTAACCATAACCGTAGCCCTAACCCTAATGCTAACCCTAGCCCTAACACTAACCAGAACCCTCACCCTAACCCTAGCCCTCAACCTATACCTAACCCGAACCCTAACCCTAACCCTAACCCTAACCCTAACCTAAGCCCTAACCCTAGCCCTAACCCTAGCCCTATCCGTAGCCCTAGCCCTAGCCCTAACCCTAACCCTAGCCCTAGCCCTAACCCTAACCCTAACACTAATTCTAACCCTATCCGGAACCCGAACCCAAACTCAAACCCTAACCCCAACCCCAACCACAACACGACACCAACCACAACCCCAACCGTAACCCTCACCCTAACCTCAACCCCAACCCCAGCCCTAACCCTAACCCTAACCCTAAACCTAACCCTAGCCCTAACCCTAACTCTAACCCAAATCCTAAACCTAACCCAAACCCTAACCCTAGCCATAACCCTAACCCTAACCTTAGCCCAAACCCTAACCCTAGACCTAACCCTAACCCAAAGCCTACCACAAACCCTAACCCAAACCCTAACCATAACCATAGCCCTAACCCTGACCCTAACCGTAGCCCTAACCCTAATGCTAACCCTAGCCCTAACACTAACCCTAACCCTCACCCTAACCCTAGCCCTCACCCTAACCCTGACCCTAACCCTAACCCTAACCATAACCCTAACCATAGCCCTTGCCGTAACCCTTGCCGTAGCCCTAACCCTAGCCCTAACCCTAGTCGTAACCATAGCCCTAGCCCTAACCCTAGCCCTAGCCCGAACCCTAACCCTAACCCTAACACTAACCCTAACCCTAACCCTAACCCTAACCATAACCCTAACCATAACCTTAACCCTAACCCTAGACCTAACCCTAACCCTAACCCTAACCCTAGCCCTAACCCTAAGCCTAACCCAAACCATATCCTTAAACCTAAGCCTAACCCTAACACTAGCCTTAGCCCTAACCCTCTCACTAACTGTAACCTAACCCTAATCATAGCCTAAACTCTATCCCTAGCCCTAACCCTAACCCAACACCTACCACTAACCCTAACGCTAACCCAAACCCTAACCAGAACCAGAACCGTAACCCAAAACCTAACCCGAGCCCTAAACCTAACCCTAGCCCTAACCCTAACCCTAAGCCTAACCCTAGCGCTAACCCTAACCCTAACCCTAAACCTAACTATAGCCTTAACCCTAACCCTAGGCCTAGACCTAACCCTACCCCTATGCCTACCCCTAAACCAAACTGTAACCCTAAACTGAAACTGAACCCTAACCCTAACCCTAGCCCTAGCTCTAGTTCTAAACCTAGCCCTAACCCTTACCCTAGCCCTAGCCCTAACCCTAGACCTTAGCCTAACCCAAAGCCTACCAATAACCCTAATACCAACCCTAACCATAACCGTAGCCCTAACCCTAATGCTTACCCTAGCCCTAACACTAACAAGAACCCTCACCCTAACCCTAGCCCTCACCCTATACCTAACCCTAACCCTAACCTTAACCCTTGCCCTAGCCATAGCCCTAACCCTAACACTAGCCCTAGCCTTAGCCCTAACCCTTGTCCGAGCCCTAACCCTAACCATAGCCGTAACCCTAACCCTACCCTAATCCTACCCCTACCCCTACCCCTAACCCTAACCGTAGCCCTGACCCTAATGCTAACCCTGGCCCTAACACTAACCCTAACCCTCACGCTAACCCTAGTCCTGACCCTCACCCTAACCCCAACCGTAACCCTAACCCGAACTCTAACCCTAATCATAGTCCTTGCCCTAACCCTTGCCCTAGCCCTAGCCCTAGCCCGAGCCCTAACCCTCACCCTAACCCTAACCCTAACCCTAACCATAGCCCTTGCCCTAACCCTTGCCCTAGCCCTAGCCCTAGCCCTAACCCTAACCCTAACCCAAGCCCTACCCCTAGCCCTCACCGTATACCTAACCCTAACCCTAAACCTAACCCTTGCCCTAGCCCAAGCCCTAGCCATAGCCCTAACCCTAACACTAGCCCTAGCCTTAACCCTAACCCTTATCCGAGCCCTAACCCTAACCATAGCCATAACCCTAACCCTACCCTAATCCTACCCCGACCCCTTCCCATAAACCTAACCGTAGCCCTGACCCTAATGCTAACCCTGGCCCTAACACTAACCCTAACCCTCACCCTAACCCTAGTCCTGACCCTCACCCTAACCCCAACCGTAACCCTAACCCGATCTCTAACCCTAATCATAGCCCTTGCCCTAACCCTTGCCCTAACCCTTGCCCTAGCCCTAGCCCTAGCCCTAGCCCTAGCCCTAGCCCTAACCCTCACCCTAACCCTAACCCTAACCATAGCCCTTGCCCTAACCCTTGCCCTAGCCCTAGCTCTAGCCCTAAAACTAACCCTAACCCAAGCCCTAACCCTAGCCCTAACCCTAGCCCTAACCGTAGCCCTAGCAGTAACCCTAGCCCTAGCCCGAACACTAACCCTAACCCTAACCCAAACCCTAACGCTAACCCTAACTCTAACCTTAACCCTAACCCTAACCCTAACCCTAACCCTAACCCTCGACCTAACCCTAGCCCTAACCCTAATCCTAACGCTAACCATAACCCTAACCCTAACAAAAAACCATATCCCTAAACCTAAATCTCACCCTAACACTAGCCTTAGCCCTAACCCTCTCACTAACTGTAACCCTAACCCTAATCCTAGCCTAAACTCTATCCCTAGCCCTAACCCTAACCCAACACCTACCACTAACCCTAACGCTAACCCAAACCCTAACCAGAACCGTAACCCTAACCCTAACCCGAGCCCTAAACCAAACCCTAGCCCTAACCCTAACCCTAAGCCTAACCCTAGCGCTAACCCTAACCCTAACCCTAAACCTAACTTTAGCCTTAACCCTAACCCTAGGCCTAGACCTAACCCTACACCTACCCCTACCCATAAACCAAACTGTAACCCTAAACTAAAACTGAACCCTAACCCTAAACTTAGCCCTAGCTCTAGTTCTACCCCTAGCCCTAACCCTTACCCTAGCCCTAGCCCTAACCCTAGACCTTACCCTAACTCAAAGCCTACCACTAACCCTAACACAAATCCTAACCATAACCGTAGCCCTAACCTTAATGCTAACCCTAGCCCTAACACTAACCAGAACCCTCAACCTAACCCTAGCCCTCACCCTATACCTAACCCGAACCCTAACCCTAACCCTAACCCTAACCTAAGCCCTAACCCTAGCCCTAACCCTAGCCCTATCCGTAGCCCTAGCCCTAGCCCTAACCCTAGCCCTAGCCCTAACCCTAGACCTTACCCTAACTCAAAGCCTACCACTAACCCTAACACAAACCCTAACCATAACCGTAGCCCTAACCCTAATGCTAACCCTAGCCCTAACACTAACCAGAACCCTCACCCTAGCCCTAGCCCTAGCCCTAACCCTAGCCCTAGCCCGAACCCTAAGCCTAAGCCTAACCCTAACCCTAACCCTAACCCTAGCCCAAAGCGTCACCCTAACGATAACCCTAACCCTAGAGCAAACCCTAACCCTAACCCTAACCCTAAACATCACCCTAGCCCTAACCCTAACCCTAACCCTTACCCTAACCCTAACCCTAACCCAAACAGTATCCCTAACCCTAAGCATAACCCTAGGCTTAGCCCTAACCCTCTCACTTACAATAACCCTAACCCTAACCCTAGCCCCAACCCTGACCCTAGCCCTAACCCTAACCCAACCCCTACCACTAACCCTAACCCTAACCCAAACCCTAACCCTAACCGTAACCCTAACCCTAACCCGAGCCCTAAACCTAACCCTATCCCTAACCCTAAACGTAACCCTAGCGCTAACCCTAACGCTAACCCTAACCCTAAACCTAACCTTAGCCCTAATTCTAACCCTAGGCCTAGCCCTAACCCTAGCCCTAGCCCTACCCTAGCCCTACCCCTAACTCAAACTGTAACCCTAAACTGAACCTGAACCCTAACGCTAGCCCTAACTCTAGCTCTAACGCATGTCCTAACCATTACCCTAGCCCTAGCCCTAGCCCTAACCCTCACCCTAACCCTAACCCTAACCCTAACCCTAACCCTTACCCTAACCCTAACCCTAACCCTAACCATAGCCCTTGCTAAACCTTGCCCTAGCCCTAGCCCTAGCCCTAGCCCTAGCCCTAACCCTAACCCAAGCCCTAACGCTAGCCCTAACCCTAGCCCTAACCTTAGCCCTAACTGTAGCCCTAGCAGTAACCCTAGCCCTAGCCCGAACACTAACCCTAACCCTAACCCAAACCCTAACCCTAACCCTAACTCTAACCTTAACCCTAACCCTAACCCAAACCCTAACCTTAACCCTAACTCTAACCTTAACCCTAACCCAAACCCTAGCCCTAACCCTAACCCAAAGCCTACCACTAAACCTAACCAAAACCCTAACCATAATCATAAACCTAACCCTAACCCTAGCCCTAACCCTAATGATAACCCTAGCCCTAACCCTAACCCTAAAACTAACCCTCACCCTAAACCTAGCCCTCACCCTAACCCTAACTCTACTCCTAACCCTAAACCTCACTGAACCCTAACCCTAGACATGACGCAAGCCCTAACCGTAGCCCTAGCCCTAGCCCTAACCCTAACCCTAACACTAACCCTAAACCTAAACCTAACTCTAATGCTAACGCTAATGCCAGCCCTAACCCAAATGCTAATCCTAGCCGTAACCCTCACCCTCACCCTAACCATAGCCCTCACACTGACCCTAACCCTAACCGTAACAATAGCCCTTGACCTAACCCTTGCCCTAGCCCTAGCCCTAGCCCTATCCCTATCCCTATCCCTAGTCCTATCCCTATCCCTATCCCTATCCCTATCCCAAACCTAACCCTAGCCCTAGCCCTAACATTAACCCTAACCCTAGCCCTAACCCTAGACCTTACCCTAACCCAAAGCCTACCACTAACCCTAATACAAACCCTAACCATAACCGTAGCCCTAACCCTAATGCTCACCCTAGCCCTAACACTAACCAGAACCCTCACCCTAACCCTAGCCCTCACCCTATACCTAACCCTAAACCTAACCCTAACCCTAACCCTAACCCTAACCCCTGCCCTAGCCCAAGCCCTAGCCATAGCCCTAACCCTAACACTAATCCTAGCCTTAGACCTAACCCTTGTCCGAGCCCTAACCCTAACCATAGCCGTAACCCTAACCCTACCCTAATCCTACCCCTACCCCTCCCCTAACCCTAACCGTAGCCCTGACCCTAATGCTAACTCAGGCCCTAACACTAACCCTAACCCTCACCCTAACCCTAGTCCTGACCCTCACCCTAAACCCAACCGTAACCCTAACCCGAACTCTAACCCTAACCATAGCCCTTGCCCTAACCCTTGCCCTAGCCCTAGCCCTAGCCCTAGCCCTAGCCCTAACCCTCACCCTCACCCTAACCCTAACCCTTACCCTAACCATAGCCCTTGCCTAACCCTTGCCCTAGCCCTAGCCCTAGCCCTAACCCTAAACCAAGCCCTAACCCTAGCCCTAACCCTAGCCCTAACCTTAGCCCTAACTGTAGCCCTAGCAGTAACCCTAGCCCTAGCCCGAACACTAACCCAAACCCGAACACAAACCTTAACCCTAACCCTAACTCTAACCTTAACCCTAAACCCAACCCAAACCCTAACAATAACCCTAACCCTAACCCTAACTCTAACCTTAACCCTAACCCTAACCCTAACCCTAACCCTAACCCTCGACCTAACCCTAGCCCAAACCCTAATCCTAACGCTAACCATAACCCTAACCCTAACAAAAAAACATATCCCTAAACCTAAATCTCACCCTAACACTAGCCTTAGCCCTAACCCTCTCACTAACTGTAACCCTAACCCTAATCCTAGCCTAAACGCTATCCCTATCCCTAACCCTAACCCAACACCTACCACTAACCCTAACGCTAACCCAAACCCTAACCAGAACCAGAACCGTAACCCTAACCCTAACCTGAGCCCTAAACCTAACCCTAGCCCTAACCCTAACCCTAAGCCTAACCCTAGCGCTAACCCTAACCTTAACCCTAAACCTAATTATAGCCTTAACCCTAACCCTAGGCCTAGACCTAACCCTAACCCTACCCCTACCCCTAAACCAAACTGTAACCCTAAACTAAAACTGAACCCTAACCCTAACCCTAGCCCTAGCTCTAGTTCTAACCCTAGCCCTAACCCTTACCCTAGCCCTAGCCCTAACCCTAGACCTTACCCTAACTCAAAGCCTACCACTAACCCTAACACAAACCCTAACCATAACCGTAGCCCTAACCCTAATGCTAACCCTAGACCTAACACTAACCAGAACCCTCACCCTAACCCTAGCCCTCACCCTATACCTAACCCGAACCATAACCCTAACCCTAACCCTAACCTAAGCCCTAACCCTAGCCCTAACCCTAGCCCTATCCGTAGCCCTAGCCCTAGCCCTAACCCTAGCCCTAGCCCGAACCCTAACCCTAACCCTAACCCTAACCCTAACCCTAACCCTAGCCCAAAGCGTCACCCTAACGATAACCCTAACCCTAGACCTAACCCTAACCCTAACCCTAACCCTAAACCTCACCCTAGCCCTAACCCTAACCCAAACCCTAACCCAAACCCTAGCCCTAACCCTAACCCAAAGCCTACCACTAAACCTAACCAAAACCCTAACCATAATCATAAACCTAACCCTAACCCTAGCCCTAACCCTAATGATAACCCTAGCCCAACCCTAACCCTAAAACTAACCCTCACCCTAAACCTAGCCCTCACCCTAACCCTAACTCTACTCCGAACACTAAACCTCACCGAACCCTAACCCTAGCCATGACGCAAGCCCTAACCGTAGCCCTAGCCCTAGCCCTAAACCTAACCCTAACCCTCCCCCTAAACCTAAACCTAACTCTAATGCTAACGCTAACGCCAGCCCTAACCCTAATGCTAACCCTAGCCGTAACCCTCTCCCTCACCCTAACCATAGCCCTCACACTGACCCTAAACCTAACCGTAACAACAGCCCTTGACCTAACCCTTGCCCTATCCCTATCCCAATCCCTAGTCCTATCCCTATCCCTATCCCTATCCCTATCCCTATCCCTAGTCCTATCCCTAACCCTAACCCTAACCCTAACCCTAACCCTAACCCTAACCCAAGCCCAAACCCTAGCCGTAGCCCTAACCCCACCCTAACCCTAACCCGAACTCTAGCCCTAACCCGAACCCTAGCCCTAACCCTAACACTAACCCTAGCCCTAGCCCTAGCCCTAGCCCTAGCCCTAGCCCTAGCCTTAACCCTAAACCTAACCCTAGCCCAGACCCTATCCCTAAACCTATCCCTACCCCTAAACCTAACCCTAGCACTAACCCTAACCCTAACCCTAGCCCTAGCGCTAACCCTAACGCTAACCCTAACCCTAGCCCTAGCCCTAGCTTTAACCCTAGCCCTAGCCCTAGCCCTAAACCTAACCCCAACCCCAACCCTAACCCTAACCCAAACCATAAACCTACCCCAAACCCTAACCCGAACCGAACCCGAACTCAAACCCTAACCCCAACCACAACACAACACCAACCGCAACCACAACCGTAAACCTAACCCTAAACCTAACCCTAACCCTAACCTCTACCCCAACCCTAGCCCTAACTCTAACCCTAACCCTAACCGTAACCCTAACCGTAACCCCAAACCTAACCCTAGCCCTAGCCCTAACATTAACCCTAACCCTAGCCCTAACCCTAGACCTTACCCTAACCCAAAGCCTACCACTAACCCTAATACAAACCCTAACCATAACCGTAGCCCTAACCCTAATGCTCACCCTAGCCCTAACACTAACCAGAACCCTCACCCTAACCCTAGCCCTCACCCTATACCTAACCCTAACCCTAACCCTAACCCTTGCCCTAGCCCAAGCCCTAGCCATAGCCCTAACCCTAACACTAGCCCTAGCCTTAGACCTAACCCTTGTCCGAGCCCTAACCCTAACCATAGCCGTAACCCTAACCCTACCCTAATCCTACCCCTACCCCTCCCCTAACCCTAACCGTAGCCCTGACCCTAATGCTAACCCTGGCCCTAACACTAACCCTAACCCTCACCCTAACCCTAGTCCTGACCCTCACCCTAACCCCAACCGTAACCCTAACCCGAACTCTAACCCTAACCATAGCCCTTGCCCTAACCCTTGCCCTAGCCCTAGCCCTAGCCCTAGCCCTAGCCCTAGCCCTAACCCTCACCCTAACCCTAACCCTAACCATAGCCCTTGCCCTAACCCTTGCCCTAGCCCTAGCCCTAGCCCTAGCCCTAGCCCTAACCCTAACCCTAACCCAAGCCCTACCCCTAGACCTAACCCTAGCCCTAACCGTAGCCCTAGCAGTAACCCTAGCCCTAGCCCGAACACTAACCCTAACCCAAACCCTAACCCTAACCCTAACCCTAACTCTAACCTTAACCCTAACCCTAACCCTAACCCTAACCCTAGCCCTAACCCTAATCCTAACGCTAAACATAACCCTAACCCTAACAAAAAACCATATCCCTAAACCTAACTCTCACCCTAACACTAGCCTTAGCCCTAACCCTCTCACTAACTGTAACCCTAACCCTAATCCTAGCCTAAACTCTATCCCTAGCCCTAACCCTAACCCAACACCTACCACTTACCCTAACGCTAACCCAAACCCTAACCAGAACTGTAACCCTAACCCTCACCCTAACCCTAGCCCTGACCCTCACCCTAACCCCAACCCTAACCCTAACCCTAACTCTAACTCTAAGCATAGCCCTTACCCTAACCCTTGCCCTAGCCCTAGCCCTAGCCGTAACCCTCACCCTAACCCTAACCCTAACCCTAACCCTAACCATAGCCCTTGCCTAACCCTTGCCCTAGCTCTAGCCCTAGCCCTAGCCCTAGCCCTAACCCTAACCCAAGCCCTAACCCTAGCCCTAACCCTAGCCCTAACCTTAGCCCTAACTGTAGCCCTAGCAGTAACCCTAGCCCTAGCCCGAACACTGACCCTAACCCTAACACAAACCCTAACCCTAACCCTAACTCTAACCTTAACCCTAACCCTAACCCAAACCCTAACCCTAACCCTAACTCTAACCTTAACCCTAACCCTAACCCTAACCCTAACCCTAACCCTAACCCTAACCCTCGACCTAACCCTAGCCCTAACCCTAATCCTAACGCTAACCATAACCCTAACCCTAACAAAAAACCATATCCCTAAACCTAAATCTCACCCTAACACTAGCCTTAGCCCTAACCCTCTCACTAACTGTAACCCTAACCCTAATCCTAGCCTAAACGCTATCCCTATCACTAACCCTAACCCAACACCTACCACTAACCCTAACGCTAACCCAAACCCTAACCAGAACCAGAACCGTAACCCTAACCCTAACCTGAGCCCTAAACCTAACCCTAGCCCTAACCCTAACCCTAAGCCTAACCCTAGCGCTAACCCTAACCTTAACCCTAAACCTAACTATAGCCTTAACCCTAACCCTAGGCCTAGACCTAACCCTACCCCTACCCCTACCCCTAAACCAAACTGTAACCCTAAACTAAAACTGAACCCTAACCCTAACCCTAGCCCTAGCTCTAGTTCTAACCCTAGCCCTAACCCTTACCCTAGCCCTAGCCCTAACCCTAGACCTTACCCTAACTCAAAGCCTACCACTAACCCTAACACAAACCCTAACCATAACCGTAGCCCTAACCCTAATGCTAACCCTAGACCTAACACTAACCAGAACCCTCACCCTAACCCTAGCCCTCACCCTATACCTAACCCGAACCATAACCCTAACCCTAACCCTAACCTAAGCCCTAACCCTAGCCCTAACCCTAGCCCTATCCGTAGCCCTAGCCCTAGCCCTAACCCTAGCCCTAGCCCGAACCCTAACCCTAACCCTAACCCTAGCCCAAAGCGTCACCCTAACGATAACCCTAACCCTAGACCTAACCCTAACCCTAACCCTAACCCTAAACCTCACCCTAGCCCTAACCCTAACCCAAACCCTAACCCAAACCCTAGCCCTAACCCTAACCCAATGCCTACCACTAAACCTAACCAAAACCCTAACCATAATCATAAACCTAACCCTAACCCTAGCCCTAACCCTAATGATAACCCTAGCCCAACCCTAACCCTAAAACTAACCCTCACCCTAAACCTAGCCCTCACCCTAACCCTAACTCTACTCCGAACACTAAACCTCACCGAACCCTAACCCTAGCCATGACGCAAGCCCGAACCGTAGCCCTAGCCCTAGCCCTAAACCTAACCCTAACCCTCCCCCTAAACCTAAACCTAACTCTAATGCTAACGCTAACGCCAGCCCTAACCCTAATGCTAACCCTAGCCGTAACCCTCACCCTCACCCTAACCATAGCCCTCACACTGACCCTAAACCTAACCGTAACAATAGCCCTTGACCTAACCCTTGCCCTATCCCTATCCCTATCCCAATCCCTAGTCCTATCCCTATCCCTATCCCTATCCCTATCCCTATCCCTAGTCCTATCCCTAACCCTAACCCTAACCCTAACCCTAACCCAAGCCCAAACCCTAGCCGTAGCCCTAACCCCACCCTAACCCTAACCCGAACTCTAGCCCTAACCCGAACCCTAGCCCTAACCCTAACACTAACCCTAGCCCTAGCCCTAGCCCTAGCCCTAGCCCTAGCCCTAGCCCGAGCCTTAACCCTAAACCTAACCCTAGCCCAGACCCTATCCCTAAACCTATCCCTACCCCTAAACCTAACCCTAGCACTAACCCTAACCCTAACCCTAGCCCTAGCGCTAACCCTAACGCTAACCCTAACCCTAGCCCTAGCCCTAGCTTAAACCCTAGCCCTAGCCCTAAACCTAACCCCAACCCCAACCCTAACCCTAACCCAAACCATAAACCTACCCCAAACCCTAACCCTAACCCGAACCGAACCCGAACTCAAACCCTAACCCCAACCCCAACCACAACACAACACCAACCGCAACCACAACCGTAAACCTAACCCTAACCCTAACCCTAACCCTAACCTCTACCCCAACCCTAGCCCTAACTCTAACCCTAACCCTAACCCTAACCCTAACCCTAACCGTAACCCTAACCGTAACCCCAAACCTAACCCTAGCCCTAGCCCTAACATTAACCCTAACCCTAGCCCTAACCCTAGACCTTACCCTAACCCAAAGCCTACCACTAACCCTAATACAAACCCTAACCATAACCGTAGCCCTAGCCCTAATGCTCACCCTAGCCCTAACACTAACCAGAACCCTCACCCTAACCCTAGCCCTCACCCTATACCTAACCCTAACCCTAACCCTAACCCTTGCCCTAGCCCAAGCCCTAGCCATAGCCCTAACCCTAACACTAGCCCTAGCCTTAGACCTAACCCTTGTCCGAGCCCTAACCCTAACCATAGCCGTAACCCTAACCCTACCCTAATCCTACCCCTACCCCTCCCCTAACCCTAACCGTAGCCCTGACCCTAATGCTAACCCTGGCCCTAACACTAACCCTAACCCTCACCCTAACCCTAGTCCTGACCCTCACCCTAACCCCAACCGTAACCCTAACCCGAACTCTAACCCTAACCATAGCCCTTGCCCTAACCCTTGCCCTAGCCCTAGCCCTAGCCCTAGCCCTAACCCTCACCCTCACCCTAACCCTAACCCTAACCCTAACCATAGCCCTTGCCCTAACCCTTGCCCTAGCCCTAGCCCTAGCCCTAGCCCTAACCCTAACCCTAACCCAAGCCCTACCCCTAGACCTAACCCTAGCCCTAACCGTAGCCCTAGCAGTAACCCTAGCCCTAGCCCGAACACTAACCCTAACCCAAACCCTAACCCTAACCCTAACCCTAACTCTAACCTTAACCCTAACCCTAACCCTAACCCTAGCCCTAACCCTAATCCTAACGCTAAACATAACCCTAACCCTAACAAAAAACCATATCCCTAAACCTAACTCTCACCCTAACACTAGCCTTAGCCCTAACCCTCTCACTAACTGTAACCCTAACCCTAATCCTAGCCTAAACTCTATCCCTAGCCCTAACCCTAACCCAACACCTACCACTTACCCTAACGCTAACCGAAACCCTAACCAGAACCAGAACCGTAACCCTAACCCTCACCCTAAACCTAGCCCTGACCCTCACCCTAACCCCAACCCTAACCCTAACCCTAACTCTAACTCTAAGCATAGCCCTTACCCTAACCCTTGCCCTAGCCCTAGCCCTAGCCGTAACCCTCACCCTAACCCTAACCCTAACCCTAACCCTAACCCTAACCCTAACCATAGCCCTTGCCTAACCCTTGCCCTAGCTCTAGCCCTAGCCCTAGCCCTAGCCCTAGCCCTAACCCTAACCCAAGCCCTAACCCTAGCCCTAACCCTAGCCCTAACCTTAGCCCTAACTGTAGCCCTAGCAGTAACCCTAGCCCTAGCCCGAACACTGACCCTAACCCTAACACAAACCCTAACCCTAACCCTAACTCTAACCTTAACCCTAACCCTAACCCAAACCCTAACCCTAACCCTAACTCTAACCTTGACCCTAACCCAAACCCTAGCCCTAACCCTAACCCAAAGCCTACCACTAAACCTAACCAAAACCCTAACCATAATCATAAACCTAACCCTAACCCTAGCCCTAACCCTAATGATAACCCTAGCCCTAACCCTAACCCTAAAACTAACCCTCACCCTAAACCTAGCCCTCACCCTAACCCTAACTCTACTCCTAACCCTAAACCTCACCGACCCCTAACCCTAGACATGACGCAAGCCCTAACCGTAGCCCTAGCCCTAGCCCTAACCCTAACCCTAACCCTAACCCTAAACCTAAACCTAAACCTAAACCTAACTCTAATGCTAACGCTAACGCCAGCCCTAACCCTAATGCTAACCCTAGCCGTAACCCTCACCCTCACCCTCACCCTAACCATAGCCCTCACACTGACCCTAACCCTAACCGTAACAATAGCCCTTGACCTAACCCTTGCCCTATCCCTATCCCTATCCCTATCCCTATCCCTAGTCCTATCCCTAGCCCTAACCCTAACCCTAACCCTAACCCTAACCCAAGCCCAAACCCTAGCCGTATCCCTAACCCCACCCTAACCCTAACTCTAGCCCTAACCCGAACCCTAGCCCTAAACCTAACACTAACCCTAGCCCTAGCCCTAGACCTAGCCCTATCCCTATCCCTAGCCCTAGCCCGAGCCTTAACCCTAAACCTAACCCTAGCCCTAACCCTAACCCTAACCCTAACCCTAGCCCTAGCGCTAACCCTAACGCTAACCCTAACCCTAACCCTAGCCCTAGCCCTAGCTTTAAGCCTAGCCCTAGCCCTAGCCCTAGCCCTAACCCTAACCCAAGCCCTAACCCTAGCCCTAACCCTAGCCCTAACCTTAGCCCTAACTGTAGCCCTAGCAGTAACCCTAGCCCTAGCCCGAACACTAACCCTAACCCTAACACAAACCCTAACCCTAACCCTAACTCTAACCTTAACCCTAACCCTAACCTTAACCCTAACCCTAACCCTCGACCTAACCCTAGCCCTAACCCTAATCCTAACGCTAACCATAACCCTAACCCTAACAAAAAACCGTATCCCTAAACCTAAATCTCACCCTAACACTAGCCTTAGCCCTAACCCTCTCACTAACTGTAACCTAACCCTAATCCTAGCCTAAACTCTATCCCTAGCCCTAACCCTAACCCAACACCTACCACTAACCGTAACGCTAACCCAAACCCTAACCAGAACCAGAACCGTAACCCTAAACCTAACCCGAGCCCTAAACCTAACCCTAGCCCTAACCCTAGCCCTAACCCTAACCCTAAGCCTAACCCTAGCGCTAACCCTAACCCTAACCCTAAACCTAACTATAGCCTTAACCCTAACCCTAGGCCTAGACATAACCCTACCCCTACCCCTACCCCTAAACCAAACTGTAACCCTAAACTGAAACTGAACCCTAACCCTAACCCTAGCCCTAGCTCTAGTTCTAAACCTAGCCCTAACCCTTACCCTAGCCCTAGCCCTAACCCTAGACCTTACCCTAACCCAAAGCCTACCACTAACCCTAATACAAACCCTCACCCTAACCCTAGCCCTCACCCTATACCTAACCCTAACCCTAACCCTAACCCTTGCCCTAGCCCAAGCCCTAGCCATAGCCCTAACCCTAACACTAGCCCTAGCCTTAGCCCTAACCCTTGTCCGAGCCCTAACCCTAACCATAGCCGTAACCCTAACCCTACCCTAATCCTACCCCTACCCCTTCCCATAACCCTAACCGTAGCCCTGAACCTAATGCTAACCCTGGCCCTAACACTAACCCTAACCCTCACCCTAACCCTAGTCCTGACCCTCACCCTAACCCCAACCGTAACCCTAACCCGATCTCTAACCCTAACCATAGCCCTTGCCCTAACCCTTGCCCTAGCCCTAGCCCTAGCCCGAGCCCTAACCCTCACCCTCACCCTAACCCTAACCCTAACCCTAACCCTAACCCTAACCATAGCCCTTCCCTAACCCTTGCCCTAGCCCTAGCCCTAGCCCTAACCCTAACCCTAACCCAAGCCCTACCCCTAGCCCTAACCCTAGCCCTTACCGTAGCCCTAGCAGTAACGCTAGCCCTAGCCTGAACACTAACCCTAACCCAAACCCTAACCCTAACCCTAACCCTAACTCTAACCTTAACCCTAACCCTAACCCTAACCCTAACCCTAACCCTAACCCTCGACCTAACCCTAGCCCTAACCCTTACCCTAGCCCTAGCCCTAACCCTAGACCTTATCCTAGCCCTATCCGTAGCCCTAGCCCTAGCCCTAACCCTAGCCCTAGCCCGAACCCTAACCCTAACCCTAACCCTAACCCTAACCCTAACCCTAGCCCAAAGCGTCACCCTAACGATAACCCTAACCCTAGACCTAACCCTAACCCTAACCCTAACCCTAAACCTCACCCTAGCCCTAACCCTAACCCAAACCCTAACCCAAACCCTAGCCCTAACCCTAACCCAAAGCCTACCACTAAACCTAACCAAAACCCTAACCATAATCATAAACCTAACCCTAACCCTAGCCCTAACCCTAATGATAACCCTAGCCCAACCCTAACCCTAAAACTAACCCTCACCCTAAACCTAGCCCTCACCCTAACCCTAACTCTACTCCGAACACTAAACCTCACCGAACCCTAACCCTAGCCATGACGCAAGCCCTAACCGTAGCCCTAGCCCTAGCCCTAAACCTAACCCTAACCCTCCCCCTAAACCTAAACCTAACTCTAATGCTAACGCTAACGCCAGCCCTAACCCTAATGCTAACCCTAGCCGTAACCCTCACCCTCACCCTAACCATAGCCCTCACACTGACCCTAAACCTAACCGTAACAATCGCCCTTGACCTAACCCTTGCCCTATCCCTATCCCAATCCCTAGTCCTATCCCTATCCCTATCCCTATCCCTATCCCTAGTCCTATCCCTAACCCTAACCCTAACCCTAACCCTAACCCAAGCCCAAACCCTAGCCGTAGCCCTAACCCCACCCTAACCCTAACCCGAACTCTAGCCCTAACCCGAACCCTAGCCCTAACCCTAACACTAACCCTAGCCCTAGCCCTAGCCCTAGCCCTAGCCCTAGCCCGAGCCTTAACCCTAAACCTAACCCTAGCCCAGACCCTATCCCTAAACCTATCCCTACCCCTAAACCTAACCCTAGCACTAAACCTAACCCTAACCCTAGCCCTAGCGCTAACCCTAACGCTAACCCTAACCCTAGCCCTAGCCCTAGCTTTAACCCTAGCCCTAGCCCTAGCCCTAAACCTAACCCCAACCCCAACCCTAACCCTAACCCAAACCATAAACCTACCCCAAACCCTAACCCTAACCCGAACCGAACCCGAACTCAAACCCTAACCCCAACCCCAACCACAACACAACACCAACCGCAACCACAACCGTAAACCTAACCCTAACCCTAACCCTAACCTCTACCCCAACCCTAGCCCTAACTCTAACCCTAACCCTAACCCTAACCGTAACCCTAACCGTAACCCCAAACCTAACCCTAGCCCTAGCCCTAACATTAACCCTAACCCTAGCCCTAACCCTAGACCTTACCCTAACCCAAAGCCTACCACTAACCCTAATACAAACCCTAACCATAACCGTAGCCCTAACCCTAATGCTCACCCTAGCCCTAACACTAACCAGAACCCTCACCCTAACCCTAGCCCTCACCCTATACCTAACCCTAACCCTAACCCTAACCCTTGCCCTAGCCCAAGCCCTAGCCATAGCCCTAACCCTAACACTAGCCCTAGCCTTAGACCTAACCCTTGTCCGAGCCCTAACCCTAACCATAGCCGTAACCCTAACCCTACCCTAATCCTACCCCTACCCCTCCCCTAACCCTAACCGTAGCCCTGACCCTAATGCTAACCCTGGCCCTAACACTAACCCTAACCCTCACCCTAACCCTAGTCCTGACCCTCACCCTAACCCCAACCGTAACCCTAACCCGAACTCTAACCCTAACCATAGCCCTTGCCCTAACCCTTGCCCTAGCCCTAGCCCTAGCCCTAGCCCTAGCCCTAGCCCTAGCCCTAACCCTCACCCTCACCCTAACCCTAACCCTAACCCTAACCATAGCCCTTGCCCTAACCCTTGCCCTAGCCCTAGCCCTAGCCCTAGCCCTAACCCTAACCCTAACCCAAGCCCTACCCCTAGACCTAACCCTAGCCCTAACCGTAGCCCTAGCAGTAACCCTAGCCCTAGCCCGAACACTAACCCTAACCCAAACCCTAACCCTAACCCTAACCCTAACTCTAACCTTAACCCTAACCCTAACCCTAACCCTAACCCTAACCCTAGCCCTAACCCTAATCCTAACGCTAAACATAACCCTAACCCTAACAAAAAACCATATCCCTAAACCTAACTCTCACCCTAACACTAGCCTTAGCCCTAACCCTCTCACTAACTGTAACCCTAACCCTAATCCTAGCCTAAACTCTATCCCTAGCCCTAACCCTAACCCAACACCTACCACTTACCCTAACGCTAACCCAAACCCTAACCAGAACCAGAACCGTAACCCTAACCCTCACCCTAACCCTAGCCCTGACCCTCACCCTAACCCCAACCCTAACCCTAACCCTAACTCTAACTCTAAGCATAGCCCTTACCCTAACCCTTGCCCTAGCCCTAGCCCTAGCCGTAACCCTCACCCTAACCCTAACCCTAAACCTAACCCTAACCATAGCCCTTGCCTAACCCTTGCCCTAGCTCTAGCCCTAGCCCTAGCCCTAGCCCTAACCCTAACCCAAGCCCTAACCCTGGCCCTAACCCTAGCCCTAACCTTAGCCCTAACTGTAGCCCTAGCAGTAACCCTAGCCCTAGCCCGAACACTGACCCTAACCCTAACACAAACCCTAACCCTAACCCTAACTCTAACCTTAACCCTAACCCTAACCCAAACCCTAACCCTAACCCAAACCCTAACCCTAACCCTAACTCTAACCTTAACCCTAACCCTAACCCTAACCCTAACCCTAACCCTAACCCACGACCTAACCCTAGCCCTAACCCTAATCCTAACGCTAACCATAACCCTAACCCTAACAAAAAACCATATCCCTAAACCTAAATCTCACCCTAACACTAGCCTTAGCCCTAACCCTCTCACTAACTTTAACCCTAACCCTAATCCTAGCCTAAACGCTATCCCTATCCCTAACCCTAACCCAACACCTACCACTAACCCTAACGCTAACCCAAACCCTAACCAGAACCAGAACCGTAACCCTAACCCTAACCTGAGCCCTAAACCTAACCCTAGCCCTAACCCTAACCCTAAGCCTAACCCTAGCGCTAACCCTAACCTTAACCCTAAACCTAACTATAGCCTTAACCCTAACCCTAGGCCTAGACCTAACCCTACCCCTACCCCTACCCCTAAACCAAACTGTAACCCTAAACTAAAACTGAACCCTAACCCTAACCCTAGCCCTAGCTCTAGTTCTAACCCTAGCCCTAACCCTTACCCTAGCCCTAGCCCTAACCCTAGACCTTACCCTAACTCAAAGCCTACCACTAACCCTAACACAAACCCTAACCATAACCGTAGCCCTAACCCTAATGCTAACCCTAGACCTAACACTAACAAGAACCCTCACCCTAACCCTAGCCCTCACCCTATACCTAACCCGAACCATAACCCTAACCCTAACCCTAACCTAAGCCCTAACCCTAGCCCTAACCCTAGCCCTATCCGTAGCCCTAGCCCTAGCCCTAACCCTAGCCCTAGCCCGAATCCTAACCCTAACCCTAACCCTAACCCTAACCCTAACCCTAGCCCAAAGCGTCACCCTAACGATAACCCTAACCCTAGACCTAACCCTAACCCTAACCCTAACCCTAAACCTCACCCTAGCCCTAACCCTAACCCAAACCCTAACCCAAACCCTAGCCCTAACCCTAACCCAAAGCCTACCACTAAACCTAACCAAAACCCTAACCATAATCATAAACCTAACCCTAACCCTAGCCCTAACCCTAATGATAACCCTAGCCCAACCCTAACCCTAAAACTAACCCTCACCCTAAACCTAGCCCTCACCCTAACCCTAACTCTACTCCGAACACTAAACCTCACCGAACCCTAACCCTAGCCATGACGCAAGCCCTAACCGTAGCCCTAGCCCTAGCCCTAAACCTAACCCTAACCCTCCCCCTAAACCTAAACCTAACTCTAATGCTAACGCTAACGCCAGCCCTAACCCTAATGCTAACCCTAGCCGTAACCCTCTCCCTCACCCTAACCATAGCCCTCACACTGACCCTAAACCTAACCGTAACAACAGCCCTTGACCTAACCCTTGCCCTATCCCTATCCCAATCCCTAGTCCTATCCCTATCCCTATCCCTATCCCTATCCCTATCCCTAGTCCTATCCCTAACCCTAACCCTAACCCTAACCCTAACCCTAACCCTAACCCAAGCCCAAACCCTAGCCGTAGCCCTAACCCCACCCTAACCCTAACCCGAACTCTAGCCCTAACCCGAACCCTAGCCCTAACCCTAACACTAACCCTAGCCCTAGCCCTAGCCCTAGCCCTAGCCCTAGCCCTAGCCTTAACCCTAAACCTAACCCTAGCCCAGACCCTATCCCTAAACCTATCCCTACCCCTAAACCTAACCCTAGCACTAACCCTAACCCTAACCCTAGCCCTAGCGCTAACCCTAACGCTAACCCTAACCCTAGCCCTAGCCCTAGCTTTAACCCTAGCCCTAGCCCTAGCCCTAAACCTAACCCCAACCCCAACCCTAACCCTAACCCAAACCATAAACCTACCCCAAACCCTAACCCGAACCGAACCCGAACTCAAACCCTAACCCCAACCACAACACAACACCAACCGCAACCACAACCGTAAACCTAACCCTAACCCTAACCCTAACCCTAACCTCTACCCCAACCCTAGCCCTAACTCTAACCCTAACCCTAACCGTAACCCTAACCGTAACCCCAAACCTAACCCTAGCCCTAGCCCTAACATTAACCCTAACCCTAGCCCTAACCCTAGACCTTACCCTAACCCAAAGCCTACCACTAACCCTAATACAAACCCTAACCATAACCGTAGCCCTAACCCTAATGCTCACCCTAGCCCTAACACTAACCAGAACCCTCACCCTAACCCTAGCCCTCACCCTATACCTAACCCTAACCCTAACCCTAACCCTTGCCCTAGCCCAAGCCCTAGCCATAGCCCTAACCCTAACACTAGCCCTAGCCTTAGACCTAACCCTTGTCCGAGCCCTAACCCTAACCATAGCCGTAACCCTAACCCTACCCTAATCCTACCCCTACCCCTCCCCTAACCCTAACCGTAGCCCTGACCCTAATGCTAACCCTGGCCCTAACACTAACCCTAACCCTCACCCTAACCCTAGTCCTGACCCTCACCCTAACCCCAACCGTAACCCTAACCCGAACTCTAACCCTAACCATAGCCCTTGCCCTAACCCTTGCCCTAGCCCTAGCCCTAGCCCTAGCCCTAGCCCTAACCCTCACCCTAACCCTAACCCTAACCATAGCCCTTGCCCTAACCCTTGCCCTAGCCCTAGCCCTAGCCCTAGCCCTAGCCCTAACCCTAACCCTAACCCAAGCCCTACCCCTAGACCTAACCCTAGCCCTAACCGTAGCCCTAGCAGTAACCCTAGCCCTAGCCCGAACACTAACCCTAACCCAAACCCTAACCCTAACCCTAACCCTAACTCTAACCTTAACCCTAACCCTAACCCTAACCCTAACCCTAGCCCTAACCCTAATCCTAACGCTAAACATAACCCTAACCCTAACAAAAAACCATATCCCTAAACCTAACTCTCACCCTAACACTAGCCTTAGCCCTAACCCTCTCACTAACTGTAACCCTAACCCTAATCCTAGCCTAAACTCTATCCCTAGCCCTAACCCTAACCCAACACCTACCACTTACCCTAACGCTAACCCAAACCCTAACCAGAACTGTAACCCTAACCCTCACCCTAACCCTAGCCCTGACCCTCACCCTAACCCCAACCCTAACCCTAACCCTAACTCTAACTCTAAGCATAGCCCTTACCCTAACCCTTGCCCTAGCCCTAGCCCTAGCCGTAACCCTCACCCTAACCCTAACCCTAACCCTAACCCTAACCCTAACCATAGCCCTTGCCTAACCCTTGCCCTAGCTCTAGCCCTAGCCCTAGCCCTAGCCCTAACCCTAACCCAAGCCCTAACCCTGGCCCTAACCCTAGCCCTAACCTTAGCCCTAACTGTAGCCCTAGCAGTAACCCTAGCCCTAGCCCGAACACTGACCCTAACCCTAACACAAACCCTAACCCTAACCCTAACTCTAACCTTAACCCTAACCCTAACCCAAACCCTAACCCTAACCCAAACCCTAACCCTAACCCTAACTCTAACCTTAACCCTAACCCTAACCCTAACCCTAACCCTAACCCTAACCCACGACCTAACCCTAGCCCTAACCCTAATCCTAACGCTAACCATAACCCTAACCCTAACAAAAAACCATATCCCTAAACCTAAATCTCACCCTAACACTAGCCTTAGCCCTAACCCTCTCACTAACTGTAACCCTAACCCTAATCCTAGCCTAAACGCTATCCCTATCCCTAACCCTAACCCAACACCTACCACTAACCCTAACGCTAACCCAAACCCTAACCAGAACCAGAACCGTAACCCTAACCCTAACCTGAGCCCTAAACCTAACCCTAGCCCTAACCCTAACCCTAAGCCTAACCCTAGCGCTAACCCTAACCTTAACCCTAAACCTAACTATAGCCTTAACCCTAACCCTAGGCCTAGACCTAACCCTACCCCTACCCCTACCCCTAAACCAAACTGTAACCCTAAACTAAAACTGAACCCTAACCCTAACCCTAGCCCTAGCTCTAGTTCTAACCCTAGCCCTAACCCTTACCCTAGCCCTAGCCCTAACCCTAGACCTTACCCTAACTCAAAGCCTACCACTAACCCTAACACAAACCCTAACCATAACCGTAGCCCTAACCCTAATGCTAACCCTAGACCTAACACTAACAAGAACCCTCACCCTAACCCTAGCCCTCACCCTATACCTAACCCGAACCATAACCCTAACCCTAACCCTAACCTAAGCCCTAACCCTAGCCCTAACCCTAGCCCTATCCGTAGCCCTAGCCCTAGCCCTAACCCTAGCCCTAGCCCGAATCCTAACCCTAACCCTAACCCTAACCCTAACCCTAACCCTAGCCCAAAGCGTCACCCTAACGATAACCCTAACCCTAGACCTAACCCTAACCCTAACCCTAACCCTAAACCTCACCCTAGCCCTAACCCTAACCCAAACCCTAACCCAAACCCTAGCCCTAACCCTAACCCAAAGCCTACCACTAAACCTAACCAAAACCCTAACCATAATCATAAACCTAACCCTAACCCTAGCCCTAACCCTAATGATAACCCTAGCCCAACCCTAACCCTAAAACTAACCCTCACCCTAAACCTAGCCCTCACCCTAACCCTAACTCTACTCCGAACACTAAACCTCACCGAACCCTAACCCTAGCCATGACGCAAGCCCTAACCGTAGCCCTAGCCCTAGCCCTAAACCTAACCCTAACCCTCCCCCTAAACCTAAACCTAACTCTAATGCTAACGCTAACGCCAGCCCTAACCCTAATGCTAACCCTAGCCGTAACCCTCTCCCTCACCCTAACCATAGCCCTCACACTGACCCTAAACCTAACCGTAACAACAGCCCTTGACCTAACCCTTGCCCTATCCCTATCCCAATCCCTAGTCCTATCCCTATCCCTATCCCTATCCCTATCCCTATCCCTAGTCCTATCCCTAACCCTAACCCTAACCCTAACCCTAACCCTAACCCTAACCCAAGCCCAAACCCTAGCCGTAGCCCTAACCCCACCCTAACCCTAACCCGAACTCTAGCCCTAACCCGAACCCTAGCCCTAACCCTAACACTAACCCTAGCCCTAGCCCTAGCCCTAGCCCTAGCCCTAGCCCTAGCCTTAACCCTAAACCTAACCCTAGCCCAGACCCTATCCCTAAACCTATCCCTACCCCTAAACCTAACCCTAGCACTAACCCTAACCCTAACCCTAGCCCTAGCGCTAACCCTAACGCTAACCCTAACCCTAGCCCTAGCCCTAGCTTTAACCCTAGCCCTAGCCCTAGCCCTAAACCTAACCCCAACCCCAACCCTAACCCTAACCCAAACCATAAACCTACCCCAAACCCTAACCCGAACCGAACCCGAACTCAAACCCTAACCCCAACCACAACACAACACCAACCGCAACCACAACCGTAAACCTAACCCTAACCCTAACCCTAACCCTAACCTCTACCCCAACCCTAGCCCTAACTCTAACCCTAACCCTAACCGTAACCCTAACCGTAACCCCAAACCTAACCCTAGCCCTAGCCCTAACATTAACCCTAACCCTAGCCCTAACCCTAGACCTTACCCTAACCCAAAGCCTACCACTAACCCTAATACAAACCCTAACCATAACCGTAGCCCTAACCCTAATGCTCACCCTAGCCCTAACACTAACCAGAACCCTCACCCTAACCCTAGCCCTCACCCTATACCTAACCCTAACCCTAACCCTAACCCTTGCCCTAGCCCAAGCCCTAGCCATAGCCCTAACCCTAACACTAGCCCTAGCCTTAGACCTAACCCTTGTCCGAGCCCTAACCCTAACCATAGCCGTAACCCTAACCCTACCCTAATCCTACCCCTACCCCTCCCCTAACCCTAACCGTAGCCCTGACCCTAATGCTAACCCTGGCCCTAACACTAACCCTAACCCTCACCCTAACCCTAGTCCTGACCCTCACCCTAACCCCAACCGTAACCCTAACCCGAACTCTAACCCTAACCATAGCCCTTGCCCTAACCCTTGCCCTAGCCCTAGCCCTAGCCCTAGCCCTAGCCCTAACCCTCACCCTAACCCTAACCCTAACCATAGCCCTTGCCCTAACCCTTGCCCTAGCCCTAGCCCTAGCCCTAGCCCTAGCCCTAACCCTAACCCTAACCCAAGCCCTACCCCTAGACCTAACCCTAGCCCTAACCGTAGCCCTAGCAGTAACCCTAGCCCTAGCCCGAACACTAACCCTAACCCAAACCCTAACCCTAACCCTAACCCTAACTCTAACCTTAACCCTAACCCTAACCCTAACCCTAACCCTAGCCCTAACCCTAATCCTAACGCTAAACATAACCCTAACCCTAACAAAAAACCATATCCCTAAACCTAACTCTCACCCTAACACTAGCCTTAGCCCTAACCCTCTCACTAACTGTAACCCTAACCCTAATCCTAGCCTAAACTCTATCCCTAGCCCTAACCCTAACCCAACACCTACCACTTACCCTAACGCTAACCCAAACCCTAACCAGAACTGTAACCCTAACCCTCACCCTAACCCTAGCCCTGACCCTCACCCTAACCCCAACCCTAACCCTAACCCTAACTCTAACTCTAAGCATAGCCCTTACCCTAACCCTTGCCCTAGCCCTAGCCCTAGCCGTAACCCTCACCCTAACCCTAACCCTAACCCTAACCCTAACCCTAACCATAGCCCTTGCCTAACCCTTGCCCTAGCTCTAGCCCTAGCCCTAGCCCTAGCCCTAACCCTAACCCAAGCCCTAACCCTAGCCCTAACCCTAGCCCTAACCTTAGCCCTAACTGTAGCCCTAGCAGTAACCCTAGCCCTAGCCCGAACACTGACCCTAACCCTAACACAAACCCTAACCCTAACCCTAACTCTAACCTTAACCCTAACCCTAACCCAAACCCTAACCCTAACCCTAACTCTAACCTTAACCCTAACCCTAACCCTAACCCTAACCCTAACCCTAACCCTAACCCTCGACCTAACCCTAGCCCTAACCCTAATCCTAACGCTAACCATAACCCTAACCCTAACAAAAAACCATATCCCTAAACCTAAATCTCACCCTAACACTAGCCTTAGCCCTAACCCTCTCACTAACTGTAACCCTAACCCTAATCCTAGCCTAAACGCTATCCCTATCACTAACCCTAACCCAACACCTACCACTAACCCTAACGCTAACCCAAACCCTAACCAGAACCAGAACCGTAACCCTAACCCTAACCTGAGCCCTAAACCTAACCCTAGCCCTAACCCTAACCCTAAGCCTAACCCTAGCGCTAACCCTAACCTTAACCCTAAACCTAACTATAGCCTTAACCCTAACCCTAGGCCTAGACCTAACCCTACCCCTACCCCTACCCCTAAACCAAACTGTAACCCTAAACTAAAACTGAACCCTAACCCTAACCCTAGCCCTAGCTCTAGTTCTAACCCTAGCCCTAACCCTTACCCTAGCCCTAGCCCTAACCCTAGACCTTACCCTAACTCAAAGCCTACCACTAACCCTAACACAAACCCTAACCATAACCGTAGCCCTAACCCTAATGCTAACCCTAGACCTAACACTAACCAGAACCCTCACCCTAACCCTAGCCCTCACCCTATACCTAACCCGAACCATAACCCTAACCCTAACCCTAACCTAAGCCCTAACCCTAGCCCTAACCCTAGCCCTATCCGTAGCCCTAGCCCTAGCCCTAACCCTAGCCCTAGCCCGAACCCTAACCCTAACCCTAACCCTAGCCCAAAGCGTCACCCTAACGATAACCCTAACCCTAGACCTAACCCTAACCCTAACCCTAACCCTAAACCTCACCCTAGCCCTAACCCTAACCCAAACCCTAACCCAAACCCTAGCCCTAACCCTAACCCAATGCCTACCACTAAACCTAACCAAAACCCTAACCATAATCATAAACCTAACCCTAACCCTAGCCCTAACCCTAATGATAACCCTAGCCCAACCCTAACCCTAAAACTAACCCTCACCCTAAACCTAGCCCTCACCCTAACCCTAACTCTACTCCGAACACTAAACCTCACCGAACCCTAACCCTAGCCATGACGCAAGCCCGAACCGTAGCCCTAGCCCTAGCCCTAAACCTAACCCTAACCCTCCCCCTAAACCTAAACCTAACTCTAATGCTAACGCTAACGCCAGCCCTAACCCTAATGCTAACCCTAGCCGTAACCCTCACCCTCACCCTAACCATAGCCCTCACACTGACCCTAAACCTAACCGTAACAATAGCCCTTGACCTAACCCTTGCCCTATCCCTATCCCTATCCCAATCCCTAGTCCTATCCCTATCCCTATCCCTATCCCTATCCCTATCCCTAGTCCTATCCCTAACCCTAACCCTAACCCTAACCCTAACCCAAGCCCAAACCCTAGCCGTAGCCCTAACCCCACCCTAACCCTAACCCGAACTCTAGCCCTAACCCGAACCCTAGCCCTAACCCTAACACTAACCCTAGCCCTAGCCCTAGCCCTAGCCCTAGCCCTAGCCCTAGCCCGAGCCTTAACCCTAAACCTAACCCTAGCCCAGACCCTATCCCTAAACCTATCCCTACCCCTAAACCTAACCCTAGCACTAACCCTAACCCTAACCCTAGCCCTAGCGCTAACCCTAACGCTAACCCTAACCCTAGCCCTAGCCCTAGCTTAAACCCTAGCCCTAGCCCTAAACCTAACCCCAACCCCAACCCTAACCCTAACCCAAACCATAAACCTACCCCAAACCCTAACCCTAACCCGAACCGAACCCGAACTCAAACCCTAACCCCAACCCCAACCACAACACAACACCAACCGCAACCACAACCGTAAACCTAACCCTAACCCTAACCCTAACCCTAACCTCTACCCCAACCCTAGCCCTAACTCTAACCCTAACCCTAACCCTAACCCTAACCCTAACCGTAACCCTAACCGTAACCCCAAACCTAACCCTAGCCCTAGCCCTAACATTAACCCTAACCCTAGCCCTAACCCTAGACCTTACCCTAACCCAAAGCCTACCACTAACCCTAATACAAACCCTAACCATAACCGTAGCCCTAGCCCTAATGCTCACCCTAGCCCTAACACTAACCAGAACCCTCACCCTAACCCTAGCCCTCACCCTATACCTAACCCTAACCCTAACCCTAACCCTTGCCCTAGCCCAAGCCCTAGCCATAGCCCTAACCCTAACACTAGCCCTAGCCTTAGACCTAACCCTTGTCCGAGCCCTAACCCTAACCATAGCCGTAACCCTAACCCTACCCTAATCCTACCCCTACCCCTCCCCTAACCCTAACCGTAGCCCTGACCCTAATGCTAACCCTGGCCCTAACACTAACCCTAACCCTCACCCTAACCCTAGTCCTGACCCTCACCCTAACCCCAACCGTAACCCTAACCCGAACTCTAACCCTAACCATAGCCCTTGCCCTAACCCTTGCCCTAGCCCTAGCCCTAGCCCTAGCCCTAACCCTCACCCTCACCCTAACCCTAACCCTAACCCTAACCATAGCCCTTGCCCTAACCCTTGCCCTAGCCCTAGCCCTAGCCCTAGCCCTAACCCTAACCCTAACCCAAGCCCTACCCCTAGACCTAACCCTAGCCCTAACCGTAGCCCTAGCAGTAACCCTAGCCCTAGCCCGAACACTAACCCTAACCCAAACCCTAACCCTAACCCTAACCCTAACTCTAACCTTAACCCTAACCCTAACCCTAACCCTAGCCCTAACCCTAATCCTAACGCTAAACATAACCCTAACCCTAACAAAAAACCATATCCCTAAACCTAACTCTCACCCTAACACTAGCCTTAGCCCTAACCCTCTCACTAACTGTAACCCTAACCCTAATCCTAGCCTAAACTCTATCCCTAGCCCTAACCCTAACCCAACACCTACCACTTACCCTAACGCTAACCGAAACCCTAACCAGAACCAGAACCGTAACCCTAACCCTCACCCTAAACCTAGCCCTGACCCTCACCCTAACCCCAACCCTAACCCTAACCCTAACTCTAACTCTAAGCATAGCCCTTACCCTAACCCTTGCCCTAGCCCTAGCCCTAGCCGTAACCCTCACCCTAACCCTAACCCTAACCCTAACCCTAACCCTAACCCTAACCATAGCCCTTGCCTAACCCTTGCCCTAGCTCTAGCCCTAGCCCTAGCCCTAGCCCTAGCCCTAACCCTAACCCAAGCCCTAACCCTAGCCCTAACCCTAGCCCTAACCTTAGCCCTAACTGTAGCCCTAGCAGTAACCCTAGCCCTAGCCCGAACACTGACCCTAACCCTAACACAAACCCTAACCCTAACCCTAACTCTAACCTTAACCCTAACCCTAACCCAAACCCTAACCCTAACCCTAACTCTAACCTTGACCCTAACCCAAACCCTAGCCCTAACCCTAACCCAAAGCCTACCACTAAACCTAACCAAAACCCTAACCATAATCATAAACCTAACCCTAACCCTAGCCCTAACCCTAATGATAACCCTAGCCCTAACCCTAACCCTAAAACTAACCCTCACCCTAAACCTAGCCCTCACCCTAACCCTAACTCTACTCCTAACCCTAAACCTCACCGACCCCTAACCCTAGACATGACGCAAGCCCTAACCGTAGCCCTAGCCCTAGCCCTAACCCTAACCCTAACCCTAACCCTAAACCTAAACCTAAACCTAAACCTAACTCTAATGCTAACGCTAACGCCAGCCCTAACCCTAATGCTAACCCTAGCCGTAACCCTCACCCTCACCCTCACCCTAACCATAGCCCTCACACTGACCCTAACCCTAACCGTAACAATAGCCCTTGACCTAACCCTTGCCCTATCCCTATCCCTATCCCTATCCCTATCCCTAGTCCTATCCCTAGCCCTAACCCTAACCCTAACCCTAACCCTAACCCAAGCCCAAACCCTAGCCGTATCCCTAACCCCACCCTAACCCTAACTCTAGCCCTAACCCGAACCCTAGCCCTAAACCTAACACTAACCCTAGCCCTAGCCCTAGACCTAGCCCTATCCCTATCCCTAGCCCTAGCCCGAGCCTTAACCCTAAACCTAACCCTAGCCCTAACCCTAACCCTAACCCTAACCCTAGCCCTAGCGCTAACCCTAACGCTAACCCTAACCCTAACCCTAGCCCTAGCCCTAGCTTTAAGCCTAGCCCTAGCCCTAGCCCTAGCCCTAACCCTAACCCAAGCCCTAACCCTAGCCCTAACCCTAGCCCTAACCTTAGCCCTAACTGTAGCCCTAGCAGTAACCCTAGCCCTAGCCCGAACACTAACCCTAACCCTAACACAAACCCTAACCCTAACCCTAACTCTAACCTTAACCCTAACCCTAACCTTAACCCTAACCCTAACCCTCGACCTAACCCTAGCCCTAACCCTAATCCTAACGCTAACCATAACCCTAACCCTAACAAAAAACCGTATCCCTAAACCTAAATCTCACCCTAACACTAGCCTTAGCCCTAACCCTCTCACTAACTGTAACCTAACCCTAATCCTAGCCTAAACTCTATCCCTAGCCCTAACCCTAACCCAACACCTACCACTAACCGTAACGCTAACCCAAACCCTAACCAGAACCAGAACCGTAACCCTAAACCTAACCCGAGCCCTAAACCTAACCCTAGCCCTAACCCTAGCCCTAACCCTAACCCTAAGCCTAACCCTAGCGCTAACCCTAACCCTAACCCTAAACCTAACTATAGCCTTAACCCTAACCCTAGGCCTAGACATAACCCTACCCCTACCCCTACCCCTAAACCAAACTGTAACCCTAAACTGAAACTGAACCCTAACCCTAACCCTAGCCCTAGCTCTAGTTCTAAACCTAGCCCTAACCCTTACCCTAGCCCTAGCCCTAACCCTAGACCTTACCCTAACCCAAAGCCTACCACTAACCCTAATACAAACCCTCACCCTAACCCTAGCCCTCACCCTATACCTAACCCTAACCCTAACCCTAACCCTTGCCCTAGCCCAAGCCCTAGCCATAGCCCTAACCCTAACACTAGCCCTAGCCTTAGCCCTAACCCTTGTCCGAGCCCTAACCCTAACCATAGCCGTAACCCTAACCCTACCCTAATCCTACCCCTACCCCTTCCCATAACCCTAACCGTAGCCCTGACCCTAATGCTAACCCTGGCCCTAACACTAACCCTAACCCTCACCCTAACCCTAGTCCTGACCCTCACCCTAACCCCAACCGTAACCCTAACCCGATCTCTAACCCTAACCATAGCCCTTGCCCTAACCCTTGCCCTAGCCCTAGCCCTAGCCCGAGCCCTAACCCTCACCCTCACCCTAACCCTAACCCTAACCCTAACCCTAACCCTAACCATAGCCCTTCCCTAACCCTTGCCCTAGCCCTAGCCCTAGCCCTAACCCTAACCCTAACCCAAGCCCTACCCCTAGCCCTAACCCTAGCCCTTACCGTAGCCCTAGCAGTAACGCTAGCCCTAGCCTGAACACTAACCCTAACCCAAACCCTAACCCTAACCCTAACCCTAACTCTAACCTTAACCCTAACCCTAACCCTAACCCTAACCCTAACCCTAACCCTCGACCTAACCCTAGCCCTAACCCTTACCCTAGCCCTAGCCCTAACCCTAGACCTTATCCTAGCCCTATCCGTAGCCCTAGCCCTAGCCCTAACCCTAGCCCTAGCCCGAACCCTAACCCTAACCCTAACCCTAACCCTAACCCTAACCCTAGCCCAAAGCGTCACCCTAACGATAACCCTAACCCTAGACCTAACCCTAACCCTAACCCTAACCCTAAACCTCACCCTAGCCCTAACCCTAACCCAAACCCTAACCCAAACCCTAGCCCTAACCCTAACCCAAAGCCTACCACTAAACCTAACCAAAACCCTAACCATAATCATAAACCTAACCCTAACCCTAGCCCTAACCCTAATGATAACCCTAGCCCAACCCTAACCCTAAAACTAACCCTCACCCTAAACCTAGCCCTCACCCTAACCCTAACTCTACTCCGAACACTAAACCTCACCGAACCCTAACCCTAGCCATGACGCAAGCCCTAACCGTAGCCCTAGCCCTAGCCCTAAACCTAACCCTAACCCTCCCCCTAAACCTAAACCTAACTCTAATGCTAACGCTAACGCCAGCCCTAACCCTAATGCTAACCCTAGCCGTAACCCTCACCCTCACCCTAACCATAGCCCTCACACTGACCCTAAACCTAACCGTAACAATCGCCCTTGACCTAACCCTTGCCCTATCCCTATCCCAATCCCTAGTCCTATCCCTATCCCTATCCCTATCCCTATCCCTAGTCCTATCCCTAACCCTAACCCTAACCCTAACCCTAACCCAAGCCCAAACCCTAGCCGTAGCCCTAACCCCACCCTAACCCTAACCCGAACTCTAGCCCTAACCCGAACCCTAGCCCTAACCCTAACACTAACCCTAGCCCTAGCCCTAGCCCTAGCCCTAGCCCTAGCCCGAGCCTTAACCCTAAACCTAACCCTAGCCCAGACCCTATCCCTAAACCTATCCCTACCCCTAAACCTAACCCTAGCACTAAACCTAACCCTAACCCTAGCCCTAGCGCTAACCCTAACGCTAACCCTAACCCTAGCCCTAGCCCTAGCTTTAACCCTAGCCCTAGCCCTAGCCCTAAACCTAACCCCAACCCCAACCCTAACCCTAACCCAAACCATAAACCTACCCCAAACCCTAACCCTAACCCGAACCGAACCCGAACTCAAACCCTAACCCCAACCCCAACCACAACACAACACCAACCGCAACCACAACCGTAAACCTAACCCTAACCCTAACCCTAACCTCTACCCCAACCCTAGCCCTAACTCTAACCCTAACCCTAACCCTAACCGTAACCCTAACCGTAACCCCAAACCTAACCCTAGCCCTAGCCCTAACATTAACCCTAACCCTAGCCCTAACCCTAGACCTTACCCTAACCCAAAGCCTACCACTAACCCTAATACAAACCCTAACCATAACCGTAGCCCTAACCCTAATGCTCACCCTAGCCCTAACACTAACCAGAACCCTCACCCTAACCCTAGCCCTCACCCTATACCTAACCCTAACCCTAACCCTAACCCTTGCCCTAGCCCAAGCCCTAGCCATAGCCCTAACCCTAACACTAGCCCTAGCCTTAGACCTAACCCTTGTCCGAGCCCTAACCCTAACCATAGCCGTAACCCTAACCCTACCCTAATCCTACCCCTACCCCTCCCCTAACCCTAACCGTAGCCCTGACCCTAATGCTAACCCTGGCCCTAACACTAACCCTAACCCTCACCCTAACCCTAGTCCTGACCCTCACCCTAACCCCAACCGTAACCCTAACCCGAACTCTAACCCTAACCATAGCCCTTGCCCTAACCCTTGCCCTAGCCCTAGCCCTAGCCCTAGCCCTAGCCCTAGCCCTAGCCCTAACCCTCACCCTCACCCTAACCCTAACCCTAACCCTAACCATAGCCCTTGCCCTAACCCTTGCCCTAGCCCTAGCCCTAGCCCTAGCCCTAACCCTAACCCTAACCCAAGCCCTACCCCTAGACCTAACCCTAGCCCTAACCGTAGCCCTAGCAGTAACCCTAGCCCTAGCCCGAACACTAACCCTAACCCAAACCCTAACCCTAACCCTAACCCTAACTCTAACCTTAACCCTAACCCTAACCCTAACCCTAACCCTAACCCTAGCCCTAACCCTAATCCTAACGCTAAACATAACCCTAACCCTAACAAAAAACCATATCCCTAAACCTAACTCTCACCCTAACACTAGCCTTAGCCCTAACCCTCTCACTAACTGTAACCCTAACCCTAATCCTAGCCTAAACTCTATCCCTAGCCCTAACCCTAACCCAACACCTACCACTTACCCTAACGCTAACCCAAACCCTAACCAGAACCAGAACCGTAACCCTAACCCTCACCCTAACCCTAGCCCTGACCCTCACCCTAACCCCAACCCTAACCCTAACCCTAACTCTAACTCTAAGCATAGCCCTTACCCTAACCCTTGCCCTAGCCCTAGCCCTAGCCGTAACCCTCACCCTAACCCTAACCCTAAACCTAACCCTAACCATAGCCCTTGCCTAACCCTTGCCCTAGCTCTAGCCCTAGCCCTAGCCCTAGCCCTAACCCTAACCCAAGCCCTAACCCTGGCCCTAACCCTAGCCCTAACCTTAGCCCTAACTGTAGCCCTAGCAGTAACCCTAGCCCTAGCCCGAACACTGACCCTAACCCTAACACAAACCCTAACCCTAACCCTAACTCTAACCTTAACCCTAACCCTAACCCAAACCCTAACCCTAACCCAAACCCTAACCCTAACCCTAACTCTAACCTTAACCCTAACCCTAACCCTAACCCTAACCCTAACCCTAACCCACGACCTAACCCTAGCCCTAACCCTAATCCTAACGCTAACCATAACCCTAACCCTAACAAAAAACCATATCCCTAAACCTAAATCTCACCCTAACACTAGCCTTAGCCCTAACCCTCTCACTAACTGTAACCCTAACCCTAATCCTAGCCTAAACGCTATCCCTATCCCTAACCCTAACCCAACACCTACCACTAACCCTAACGCTAACCCAAACCCTAACCAGAACCAGAACCGTAACCCTAACCCTAACCTGAGCCCTAAACCTAACCCTAGCCCTAACCCTAACCCTAAGCCTAACCCTAGCGCTAACCCTAACCTTAACCCTAAACCTAACTATAGCCTTAACCCTAACCCTAGGCCTAGACCTAACCCTACCCCTACCCCTACCCCTAAACCAAACTGTAACCCTAAACTAAAACTGAACCCTAACCCTAACCCTAGCCCTAGCTCTAGTTCTAACCCTAGCCCTAACCCTTACCCTAGCCCTAGCCCTAACCCTAGACCTTACCCTAACTCAAAGCCTACCACTAACCCTAACACAAACCCTAACCATAACCGTAGCCCTAACCCTAATGCTAACCCTAGACCTAACACTAACAAGAACCCTCACCCTAACCCTAGCCCTCACCCTATACCTAACCCGAACCATAACCCTAACCCTAACCCTAACCTAAGCCCTAACCCTAGCCCTAACCCTAGCCCTATCCGTAGCCCTAGCCCTAGCCCTAACCCTAGCCCTAGCCCGAATCCTAACCCTAACCCTAACCCTAACCCTAACCCTAACCCTAGCCCAAAGCGTCACCCTAACGATAACCCTAACCCTAGACCTAACCCTAACCCTAACCCTAACCCTAAACCTCACCCTAGCCCTAACCCTAACCCAAACCCTAACCCAAACCCTAGCCCTAACCCTAACCCAAAGCCTACCACTAAACCTAACCAAAACCCTAACCATAATCATAAACCTAACCCTAACCCTAGCCCTAACCCTAATGATAACCCTAGCCCAACCCTAACCCTAAAACTAACCCTCACCCTAAACCTAGCCCTCACCCTAACCCTAAATCTACTCCGAACACTAAACCTCACCGAACCCAAACCCTAGCCATGACGCAAGCCCTAACCGTAGCCCTAGCCCTAGCCCTAAACCTAACCCTAACCCTCCCCCTAAACCTAAACCTAACTCTAATGCTAACGCTAACGCCAGCCCTAACCCTAATGCTAACCCTAGCCGTAACCCTCACCCTCACCCTAACCATAGCCCTCACACTGACCCTAACCCTAACCGTAACAATAGCCCTTGACCTAACCCTTGCCCTATCCCTATCCCAATCCCTAGTCCTATCCCTATCCCTATCCCTATCCCTATCCCTATCCCTAGTCCTATCCCTAACCCTAACCCTAACCCTTACCCTAACCCAAGCCCAAACCCTAGCCGTAGCCCTAACCCCACCCTAACCCTAACCCGAACTCTAGCCCTAACCCGAACCCTAGCCCTAACCCTAACACTAACCCTAGCCCTAGCCCTAGCCCTAGCCCTAGCCCTAGCCCGAGCCTTAACCCTAAACCTAACCCTAGCCCAGACCCTATCCCTAAACCTATCCCTACCCCTAAACCTAACCCTAGCACTAACCCTAACCCTAACCCTAGCCCTAGCGCTAACCCTAACGCTAACCCTAACCCTAGCCCTAGCCCTAGCTTTAACCCTAGCCCTAGCCCTAGCCCTAAACCTAACCCCAACCCCAACCCTAACCCTAACCCAAACCATAAACCTACCCCAAACCCTAACCCTAACCCGAACCGAACCCGAACTCAAACCCTAACCCCAACCCCAACCACAACACAACACCAACCGCAACCACAACCGTAAACCTAACCCTAACCCTAACCCTAACCCTAACCTCTACCCCAACCCTAGCCCTAACTCTAACCCTAACCCTAACCCTAACCCTAACCGTAACCCTAACCGTAACCCCAAACCTAACCCTAGCCCTAGCCCTAACATTAACCCTAACCCTAGCCCTAACCCTAGACCTTACCCTAACCCAAAGCCTACCACTAACCCTAATACAAACCCTAACCATAACCGTAGCCCTAGCCCTAATGCTCACCCTAGCCCTAACACTAACCAGAACCCTCACCCTAACCCTAGCCCTCACCCTATACCTAACCCTAACCCTAACCCTTGCCCTAGCCCAAGCCCTAGCCATAGCCCTAACCCTAACACTAGCCCTAGCCTTAGACCTAACCCTTGTCCGAGCCCTAACCCTAACCATAGCCGTAACCCTAACCCTACCCTAATCCTACCCCTACCCCTCCCCTAACCCTAACCGTAGCCCTGACCCTAATGCTAACCCTGGCCCTAACACTAACCCTAACCCTCACCCTAACCCTAGTCCTGACCCTCACCCTAACCCCAACCGTAACCCTAACCCGAACTCTAACCCTAACCATAGCCCTTGCCCTAACCCTTGCCCTAGCCCTAGCCCTAGCCCTAGCCCTAGCCCTAACCCTCACCCTCACACTAACCCTAACCCTAACCCTAACCATAGCCCTTGCCCTAACCCTTGCCCTAGCCCTAGCCCTAGCCCTAGCCCTAACCCTAACCCTAACCCAAGCCCTACCCCTAGACCTAACCCTAGCCCTAACCGTAGCCCTAGCAGTAACCCTAGCCCTAGCCCGAACACTAACCCTAACCCAAACCCTAACCCTAACCCTAACCCTAACTCTAACCTTAACCCTAACCCTAACCCTAACCCTAACCCTAACCCTAGCCCTAACCCTAATCCTAACGCTAAACATAACCCTAACCCTAACAAAAAACCATATCCCTAAACCTAACTCTCACCCTAACACTAGCCTTAGCCCTAACCCTCTCACTAACTGTAACCCTAACCCTAATCCTAGCCTAAACTCTATCCCTAGCCCTAACCCTAACCCAACACCTACCACTTACCCTAACGCTAACCCAAACCCTAACCAGAACCAGAACCGTAACCCTAACCCTCACCCTAACCCTAGCCCTGACCCTCACCCTAACCCCAACCCTAACCCTAACCCTAACTCTAACTCTAAGCATAGCCCTTACCCTAACCCTTGCCCTAGCCCTAGCCCTAGCCGTAACCCTCACCCTAACCCTAACCCTAACCCTAACCCTAACCATAGCCCTTGCCTAACCCTTGCCCTAGCTCTAGCCCTAGCCCTAGCCCTAGCCCTAACCCTAACCCAAGCCCTAACCCTGGCCCTAACCCTAGCCCTAACCTTAGCCCTAACTGTAGCCCTAGCAGTAACCCTAGCCCTAGCCCGAACACTGACCCTAACCCTAACACAAACCCTAACCCTAACCCTAACTCTAACCTTAACCCTAACCCTAACCCAAACCCTAACCCTAACCCTAACTCTAACCTTAACCCTAACCCTAACCCAAACCCTAGCCCTAACCCTAACCCAAAGCCTACCACTAAACCTAACCAAAACCCTAACCATAATCATAAACCTAACCCTAACCCTAGCCCTAACCCTAATGATAACCCTAGCCCTAACCCTAACCCTAAAACTAACCCTCACCCTAAACCTAGCCCTCACCCTAACCCTAACTCTACTCCTAACCCTAAACCTCACCGAACCCTAACCCTAGACATGACGCAAGCCCTAACCGTAGCCCTAGCCCTAGCCCTAACCCTAACCCTAACCCTAAACCTAAACCTAAACCTAACTCTAATGCTAACGCTAACGCCAGCCCTAACCCTAATGCTAACCCTAGCCGTAACCCTCACCCTCACCCTCACCCTAACCATAGCCCTCACACTGACCCTAACCCTAACCGTAACAATAGCCCTTGACCTAACCCTTGCCCTATCCCTATCCCTATCCCTATCCCTATCCCTAGTCCTATCCCTAGCCCTAACCCTAACCCTAACCCTAACCCAAGCCCAAACCCTAGCCGTATCCCTAACCCCACCCTAACCCTAACTCTAGCCCTAACCCGAACCCTAGCCCTAAACCTAACACTAACCCTAGCCCTAGCCCTAGACCTAGCCCTATCCCTATCCCTAGCCCTAGCCCGAGCCTTAACCCTAAACCTAACCCTAGCCCTAACCCTAACCCTAACCCTAACCCTAGCCCTAGCGCTAACCCTAACGCTAACCCTAACCCTAACCCTAGCCCTAGCCCTAGCTTTAACACTAGCCCTAGCCCTAGCCCTAGCCCTAACCCTAACCCAAGCCCTAACCCTAGCCCTAACCCTAGCCCTAACCTTAGCCCTAACTGTAGCCCTAGCAGTAACCCTAGCCCTAGCCCGAACACTAACCCTAACCCTAACACAAACCCTAACCCTAACCCTAACTCTAACCTTAACCCTAACCCTAACCTTAACCCTAACCCTAAACCTCGACCTAACCCTAGCCCTAACCCTAATCCTAACGCTAACCATAACCCTAACCCTAACAAAAAACCGTATCCCTAAACCTAAATCTCACCCTAACACTAGCCTTAGCCCTAACCCTCTCACTAACTGTAACCTAACCCTAATCCTAGCCTAAACTCTATCCCTAGCCCTAACCCTAACCCAACACCTACCACTAACCGTAACGCTAACCCAAACCCTAACCAGAACCAGAACCGTAACCCTAACCCTAACCCGAGCCCTAAACCTAACCCTAGCCCTAACCCTAGCCCTAACCCTAACCCTAAGCCTAACCCTAGCGCTAACCCTAACCCTAACCCTAAACCTAACTATAGCCTTAACCCTAACCCTAGGCCTAGACCTACCCCTACCCCTACCCCTACCCCTAAACCAAACTGTAACCCTAAACTGAAACTGAACCCTAACCCTAACCCTAGCCCTAGCTCTAGTTCTAAACCTAGCCCTAAACCTTACCCTAGCCCTAGCCCTAACCCTAGACCTTACCCTAACCCAAAGCCTACCACTAACCCTAATACAAACCCTCACCCTAACCCTAGCCCTCACCCAAAACCTAATCCTAACCCTAACCCTAACCCTTGCCCTAGCCCAAGCCCTAGCCATAGCCCTAACCCTAACACTAGCCCTAGCCTTAGCCCTAACCCTTGTCCGAGCCCTAACCCTAAACATAGCCGTAACCCTAACCCTACCCTAATCCTACCCCTACCCCTTCCCATAACCCTAACCGTAGCCCTGACCCTAATGCTAACCCTGGCCCTAACACTAACCCTAACCCTCACCCTAACCCTAGTCCTGACCCTCACCCTAACCCCAACCGTAACCCTAACCCGATCTCTAACCCTAACCATAGCCCTTGCCCTAACCCTTGCCCTAGCCCTAGCCCTAGCCCGAGCCCTAACCCTCACCCTCACCCTAACCCTAACCCTAACCCTAACCCTAACCCTAACCCTAACCATAGCCCTTCCCTAACCCTTGCCCTAGCCCTAGCCCTAGCCCTAACCCTAACCCTAACCCAAGCCCTACCCCTAGCCCTAACCCTAGCCCTTACCGTAGCCCTAGCAGTAACCCTAGCCCTAGCCTGAACACTAACCCTAACCCAAACCCTAACCCTAACCCTAACCCTAACTCTAACCTTAACCCTAACCCTAACCCTAACCCTAACCCTAACCCTCGACCTAACCCTAGCCCTAACCCTTACCCTAGCCCTAGCCCTAACCCTAGACCTTATCCTAGCCCTATCCGTAGCCCTAGCCCTAGCCCTAACCCTAGCCCTAGCCCGAACCCTAACCCTAACCCTAACCTTAACCCTAACCCTAGCCCAAAGCGTCACCCTAACGATAACCCTAACCCTAGAACTAACCCTAACCCTAACCCTAACCCTAAACCTCACCCTAGCCCTAACCCTAACCCAAACCCTTACCCTAACCCTAACCCTAACCCTAACCCAAACAGTATCCCTAACCCTAAGCATAACCCTAGGCTTAGCCCTAACCCTCTCACTTACAATAACCCTAACCCTAACCCTAGCCCCAACCCTGACCCTAGCCCTAACCCTAACCCAACCCCTACCACTAACCCTAACCCTAACCCTAACCATAACCGTAACCCTAACCCTAACCCGAGCCCTAAACCTAACCCTATCCCTAACCCTAAACGTAACCCTAGCGCTAACCCTAACGCTAACCCTAACCCTAAACCTAACCTTAGCCCTAATTCTAACCCTAGGCCTAGCCCTAACCCTAGCCCTAGCCCTACCCTACCCCTACCCCTAACTCAAACTGTAACCCTAAACTGAACCTGAACCCTTACGCTAGCCCTAACTCTAGCTCTAACGCATGTCCTAACCGTTACCCTAGCCCTAGCCCTAGCCCTAAGACTAGCCCTAGCCCTAATCCTAACCCTAACCCTAACCCAAACCCTAACCCAAACCCTAGTCCTAACCCTAACCCAAAGCCTACCACTAAACCTAACCAAAACCCTAACCATAATCATAAACCTAACCCTAACCCTAGCCCTAACCCTAATGATAACCCTAGCCCTAACCCAAACCCTAAAACTAACCCTACCCTAAACCTAGCCCTCACCCTAACCCTAACTCTACTCCTAACCGTAAACCTCACCGAACCCTAAACCTAGCCATAACGCTAGCACTAACCGTAGCCCTAGCCCTAGCCCTAACCCTAACCCTAACCCTAACCCTAACCCTTAACCTAAACCTAACTCTAACGCTAACGCCAGCCCTAACCCTAATGCTATCCCTAGCCGTAACCCTCACCGTCACCCTCACCCTAACCATAGCCCTCACACTGACCCTAACCCTAACCGTAACAATAGCCCTTGACCTAACCCTTGCCCTAGCCCTAGCCCTATCCCTATCCCTAGTCCTATCCCTATCCCTATCCCTATCCCTATCCCTATCCCTATCCCTAGTCCTAGCCCTAGCCCTAGCCCTAACCCTAACCCTAACCCTAACCCTAACCCAAACCCAAGCCCTAACCCTAGCCGTAGCCCTAACCCCACCCTAACCCTAACCCGAACTCTAGCCCTAACCCGAACCCTAGCCCTAAGCCTAACCCTAGCCTTAGACCTAGCCCTAGCCCTATCCCTAGCCCTATCCCGAGCCTTAACCCTAAATCTAACCCTAGCCCAGACCCTATCCCTAAACCTATCGCTAGCCCTAAACCTAACCCTAGCCCTAACCCTAACCCTAACCCTAACCCTACCCCTAACCCTAACCCTAACCCCAGCCCTCGCGCTAACCCTAATCCTAACCCTACCCCTACCCCTAACCCTAGCCCTAGTGCTAACCCTAACGCTAACCCTAGCCCTAGCCCTAGCTTTAACCTTAGCCCGAGCCCTAGCCCTAGCCCTAAACCTAACCCCAACCGCAACCCTAACCCTAACCCAAACCATAAATCTACCCCAAACCCTAACCCTAACCCTAACCCGAACCGAACCCGAACTCAAACCCTAACCCCAACCCCAACCCTAGCCCTAACTCTAACCCTAACCCTAACCCTAACCCTAACCCTAACCCTAACCCTAACCCTAACCGTAACCCTAACCGTAACCCCAAACCTAACCCTAGCCCTAGCCCTAACATTAACCCTAACCCTAGCCCTAACCCTAGACCTTACCCTAACCCAAAGCCTACCACTAACCCTAATACAAACCCTAACCATAACCGTAGCCCTAACCCTAATGCTTACCCTAGCCCTAACACTAACCAGAACCCTCACCCTAACCCTAGCCCTCACCCTATACCTAACCCTAACCCTAACCCTAACCCTAACCCTTGCCCTAGCCGAAGCCCTAGCCATACCTCTAACCCTAACACTAGCCCTTGCCTTAGCCCTAACCCTACCCTAATCCTACCCCTACCCCTACCCGTAACCCTAACAGTAGCCCTGACCCTAATGCTAACCCTGGCCCTAACACTAACACTAACCCTCACCCTAACCCTAGTCCTGACCCTCACCCTAACCCCAACCGTAACCCTAACCCGAACTCTAACCCTAACCATAGCCCTTGCCCTAACCCTTCCCCTAGCCCTAGCCCTAGCCCTAGCCCTAGCCCTCACCCTAACCCTAACCCTAACCCTAACCCTAACCATAGCCCTTGCCCTAACCCTTGCCCTAGCCCTAGCCCTAGCCCTAACCCTAAACCTAACCCAAGCCCTAACCCTAGCCCTAACCCTAGGCCTAACCGTAGCCCTGGCAGTAACCCTAGCCCTAGCCCTAGCCCGAACACTAACCCTAACCCTAACCCAAACCCTAACCCTAACCCTAACTCTAACCTTAACCCTAAACCTAACCATAACCCTAACCCTAACCCTAACCCTAACCCTCGACCTAACCCTAGCCCTAACCCTAATCCTAACGCTAACCATAACCCTAACCCTAACAAAAAAACATATCCCTAAACCTAAATCTCACCCTAACCCTCGTCTTAGCCCTAACCCTCTCACTAACTGTAACCCTAACCCTAATCCTAGCCCAAACCCTAACCCTAGCCCTAACCCAACCCCTACCACTAACCCTAACCCTAACCCAAACCCTAACCAGAACCGTAACCCTAAACATAACACTGACCCGAGCCCTAAACCTGAACCTAGCCCTAACCCTAACCATAACCCTAACCCTAGCGCTAATCCTAACTCTAACGCTAACCCTAAACCTAACCCTAGCCCTAACCCTAACCCTAGGCCTAGCCGTAACCATACCCCTACCCCTACCCCTGCCCCTAACCCAAACTGTAACCCTAAACTGAACCTGAACCTGAACCCTAACCCTAGTCCTAGCTCTAGCTCTAACCCTAGCCCTAACCGTTACCTAGCCCTAGCCCTAGCCCTAACCCTAGCCCTAATCCTAGCCCAAACCCTAACCCTAACCCTAGCCCTAGCCCTAAACCTAACCCTAGCCCTAACCCTAACCCTAACCCTAACCCTAACCCTAACCCTAACCCTAGCCCTAGCCCTAACACTAACACTAACACTAACACTAACCCTATCCCTATCCCTATCCCTATCCCTATCCCTATCCCTATCCCAAGCCCTAGCCCTAGCTCTAACACTACAACTAACCCTAGCCCTACCCCTAAACCTGCCCCTAAGTCTAACCCTAACCCTACACCTAAACCTAACCCTAACACTAACCCTAACACTAACCCTAGCCCTAGCCCTAGCCCTAGCCCTAACCCTAACACAAACCCTAGCCCTAGCCCTCGCCCTAAACCTAACCCTAACCCTAACCCTAACCATAGCCCTAGCCCTAGCCCTAACCCTACCCTAAACCTAACCTGAAGTCTAGCCCTAACCCTTGCCCTAACTCTAACCCTAACCCTAACCCTAACCCTAACCATAGCCGTAACCCTAACCCTACCCTAATCCTACCCCTACCCCTACCCCTAACCCTAACCGTAGCCCTGACCCTAATGCTAACCCTGGCCCTAACACTAACCCTAACCCTCACCCTAACCCTAGCCCTGACCCTCACCCTAACCCCAACCCTAACCCTAACCCTAACCCTAACCCTAACTCTAACCCTAAGCATAGCCCTTGCCCTAACCCTTGCCCTAGCCCTAGCCCTAACCCTCACCCTAACCCTAACCCTAACCCTAACCCTAACCCTAACCATAGCCCTTGCCTAACCCTTGCCCTAGCCCTAGCCCTAACCCTAACCCAAGCCCTAACCCTAGCCCTAACCCTAGCCCTAACCTTAGCCCTAACTGTAGCCCTAGCAGTAACCCTAGCCCTAGCCCGAACACTAACCCTAACCCTAACACAAACCCTAACCCTAACCCTAACTCTAACCTTTACCCTAACCCTAACCTTAACCCTAACCCTAACCCTCGACCTAACCCTAGCCCTAACCCTAATCCTAACGCTAACCATAACCCTAACCCTAACAAAAAACCGTATCCCTAAACCTAAATCTCACCCTCACACTAGCCTTAGCCCTAACCCTCTCACTAACTGTAACCTAACCCTAATCCTAGCCTAAACTCTATCCCTAGCCCTAACCCTAACCCAACACCTACCACTAACCGTAACGCTAACCCAAACCCTAACCAGAACCAGAACCGTAACCCTAAACCTAACCCGAGCCCTAAACCTAACCCTAGCCCTAACCCTAGCCCTAACCCTAACCCTAAGCCTAACCCTAGCGCTAACCCTAACCCTAACCCTAAACCTAACTATAGCCTTAACCCTAACCCTAGGCCTAGACCTACCCCTACCCCTACCCCTACCCCTAAACCAAACTGTAACCCTAAACTGAAACTGAACCCTAACCCTAACCCTAGCCCTAGCTCTAGTTCTAAACCTAGCCCTAAACCTTACCCTAGCCCTAGCCCTAACCCTAGACCTTACCCTAACCCAAAGCCTACCACTAACCCTAATACAAACCCTCACCCTAACCCTAGCCCTCACCCTATACCTAACCCTAACCCTAACCCTAACCCTTGCCCTAGCCCAAGCCCTAGCCATAGCCCTAACCCTAACACTAGCCCTAGCCTTAGCCCTAACCCTTGTCCGAGCCCTAACCCTAACCATAGCCGTAACCCTAACCCTACCCTAATCCTACCCCTACCCCTTCCCATAACCCTAACCGTAGCCCTGACCCTAATGCTAACCCTGGCCCTAACACTAACCCTAACCCTCATCCTAACCCTAGTCCTGACCCTCACCCTAACCCCAACCGTAACCCTAACCCGATCTCTAACCCTAACCATAGCCCTTGCCCTAACCCTTGCCCTAGCCCTAGCCCTAGCCCGAGCCCTAACCCTCACCCTCACCCTAACCCTAACCCTAACCCTAACCCTAACCCTAACCATAGCCCTTCCCTAACCCTTGCCCTAGCCCTAGCCCTAGCCCTAACCCTAACCCTAACCCAAGCCCTACCCCTAGCCCTAACCCTAGCCCTTACCGTAGCCCTAGCAGTAACCCTAGCCCTAGCCTGAACACTAACCCTAACCCAAACCCTAACCCTAACCCTAACCCTAACTCTAACCTTAACCCTAACCCTAACCCTAGCCCTAACCCTAACCCTAACCCTCGACCTAACCCTAGCCCTAACCCTTACCCTAGCCCTAGCCCTAACCCTAGACCTTATCCTAGCCCTATCCGTAGCCCTAGCCCTAGCCCTAACCCTAGCCCTAGCCCGAACCCTAACCCTAACCTTAACCCTAACCCTAGACCAAAGCGTCACCCTAACGATAACCCTAACCCTAGAACTAACCCTAACCCTAACCCTAACCCTAAACCTCACCCTAGCCCTAACCCTAACCCAAACCCTTACCCTAACCCTAACCCTAACCCAAACAGTATCCCTAACCCTAAGCATAACCCTAGGCTTAGCCCTAACCCTCTCACTTACAATAACCCTAACCCTAACCCTAGCCCCAACCCTGACCCTAGCCCTAACCCTAACCCAACCCCTACCACTAACCCTAACCCTAACCCTAACCCTAACCATAACCGTAACCCTAACCATAACCCGAGCCCTAAACCTAACCCTATCCCTAACCCTAAACGTAACCCTAGCGCTAACCCTAACGCTAACCCTAACCCTAAACCTAACCTTAGCCCTAATTCTAACCCTAGGCCTAGCCCTAACCCTAGCCCTAGCCCTACCCTACCCCTACCCCTAACTCAAACTGTAACCCTAAACTGAACCTGAACCCTAACGCTAGCCCTAACTCTAGCTCTAACGCATGTCCTAACCGTTACCCTAGCCCTAGCCCTAGCCCTAAGACTAGCCCTAGCCCTAATCCTAACCCTAACCCTAACCCAAACCCTAACCCAAACCCTAGTCCTAACCCTAACCCAAAGCCTACCACTAAACCTAACCAAAACCCTAACCATAATCATAAACCTAACCCTAACCCTAGCCCTAACCCAAACCCTAAAACTAACCCTCACCCTAAACCTAGCCCTCACCCTAACCCTAACTCTACTCCTAACCCTAAACCTCACCGAACCCTAAACCTAGCCATAACGCTAGCCCTAACCGTAGCCCTAGCCCTAGCCCTAACCCTAACCCTAACCCTAACCCTAACCCTAACCCTAACCCTTAACCTAAACCTAACTCTAACGCTAACGCCAGCCCTAACCCTAATGCTAACCCTAGCCGTAACCCTCACCGTCACCCTCACCCTAACCATAGCCCTCACACTGACCCTAACCCTAACCGTAACAATAGCCCTTGACCTAACCCTTGCCCTAGCCCTAGCCCTATCCCTATCCCTAGTCCTATCCCTATCCCTATCCCTATCCCTATCCCTATCCCTATCCCTATCCCTAGTCCTAGCCCTAGCCCTAGCCCTAACCCTAACCCTAACCCTAACCCTAACCCAAACCCAAGCCCTAACCCTAGCCGTAGCCCTAACCCCACCCTAACCCTAACCCGAACTCTAGCCCTAACCCGAACCCTAGCCCTAACCCTAACCCTAGCCTTAGACCTAGCCCTAGCCCTATCCCTAGCCCTATCCCGAGCCTTAACCCTAAATCTAACCCTAGCCCAGACCCTATCCCTAAACCTATCGCTAGCCCTAAACCTAACCCTAGCCCTAACCCTAACCCTAACCCTAACCCTACCCCTAACCCTAACCCTAACCCCAGCCCTCGCGCTAACCCTAATCCTAACCCTACCCCTACCCCTAACCCTAGCCCTAGTGCTAACCCTAACGCTAACCCTAACCCTAACCCTAGCCCTAGCCCTAGCTTTAACCTTAGCCCGAGCCCTAGCCCTAGCCCTAAACCTAACCCCAACCGCAACCCTAACCCTAACCCAAACCATAAATCTACCCCAAACCCTAACCCTAACCCGAACCGAACCCGAACTCAAACCCTAACCCCAACCCCAACCCTAGCCCTAACTCTAACCCTAACCCTAACCCTAACCCTAGCCGTAACCCTAACCGTAACCCCAAACCTAACCCTAGCCCTAGCCCTAACATTAACCCTAACCCTAGCCCTAACCCTAGACCTTACCCTAACCCAAAGCCTACCACTAACCCTAATACAAACCCTAACCATAACCGTAGCCCTAACCCTAATGCTTACCCTAGCCCTAACACTAACCAGAACCCTCACCCTAACCCTAGCCCTCACCCTATACCTAACCCTAACCCTAACCCTAACCCTAACCCTTGCCCTAGCCGAAGCCCTAGCCATACCTCTAACCCTAACACTAGCCCTAGCCTTAGCCCTAACCCTACCCTAATCCTACCCCTACCCCTACCCGTAACCCTAACAGTAGCCCTGACCCTAATGCTAACCCTGGCCCTAACACTAACACTAACCCTCACCCTAACCCTAGTCCTGACCCTCACCCTAACCCCAACCGTAACCCTAACCCGAACTCTAACCCTAACCATAGCCCTTGCCCTAACCCTTGCCCTAGCCCTAGCCCTAGCCCTAGCCCTAGCCCTCACCCTAACCCTAACCCTAACCCTAACCCTAACCCTAACCATAGCCCTTGCCCTAACCCTTGCCCTAGCCCTAGCCCTAGCCCTAACCCTAAACCTAACCCAAGCCCTAACCCTAGCCCTAACCCTAGGCCTAACCGTAGCCCTAGCAGTAACCCTAGCCCTAGCCCTAGCCCGAACACTAACCCTAACCCTAACCCAAACCCTAACCCTAACCCTAACTCTAACCTTAACCCTAAACCTAACCATAACCCTAACCCTACCCCTAACCCTAACCCTCGACCTAACCCTAGCCCTAACCCTAATCCTAACGCTAACCATAACCCTAACCCTAACAAAAAAACATATCCCTAAACCTAAATCTCACCCTAACCCTCGTCTTAGCCCTAACCCTCTCACTAACTGTAACCCTAACCCTAATCCTAGCCCAAACCCTAACCCTAGCCCTAACCCAACCCCTACCACTAACCCTAACCCTAACCCAAACCCTAACCAGAACCGTAACCCTAAACATAA
>NC_139475.1:22092500-22097500 GCF_057233095.1 Heloderma suspectum | reverse complement strand
TAACCCTAACCCTAACCCTAACCCTAAACATAACCCAAGCCCTAACCCTAGCCGTAGCCCTAACCCCACCCTAACCCTAACCCGAACTCTAGCCCTAACCCGAACCATAGCCCTAACCCTAACCCTAACCCTAGCCCTAGCCCTAGCCCTAGCCCTAGCCCTATACCTAGCCCTAGCCTGAGCCTTAACCCTAAACCTAACCCTAGCCCAGACCCTATCCCTAAACCTATCCCTACCCCTACACCTAACCCTATCCCTAACCCTAAACGTAACCCTAGCGCTAACCCTAGCTCTAACCCTAACCCTAAACCTAACCTTAGCCCTAATTGTAACCCTAGGCCTAGCCCTAACCCTAGCCCTAGCCCTACCCTACCCCTACCCCTACCTCAAACTGTAACCCTAAACTGAACCTGAACCCTAACGCTAGCCCTAACTCTAGCTCTAACGCATGTCCTAACCGTTACCCTAGCCCTAGTCCTAACACTAGCCCTAGCCCTAATCCTAACCCTAACCCTAACCCAAACCCTAACCCAAACCCTAGCCCTAACCCTAACCCAAAGCCTACCACTAAACCTAACCAAAACCCTAACCATAATCATAAACCTAACCCTAACCCTAGCCCTAACCCTAATGATAACCCTAGCCCTAACCCTAACCCTAAAACTAACCCTCACCCTAAACCTAGCCCTCACCCTAACCCTAACTCTACTCCTAACCCTAAACCTCACCAAACCCTAACCCTAGCCATAACGCAAGCCCTAACCGTAGGCCTAGCCCTAGCCCTAACCCTAACCCTAACCCTAACCCTAAACCTAAACCCAACTCTAATGCTAACGCTAACGCCAGCCCTAACCCTAATGCTAACCCTAGCCGTAACCCTCACCCTCACCCTAACCATAGCCCTCACACTGACCCTAAACTTAACCGTAACAATAGCCCTTGACCTAACCCTTGCCCTAGCCCTAGCCCTATCCCTAGCCCTAGTCCTATCCCTATCCCTATCCCTATCCCTAGTCCTATCCCTAGCCCTAACCCTAACCCAAGCCCAAACCCTAGCCGTAGCCCTAACCCCACCCTAACACTAACCCGAACTCTAGCCCTAACCCTAACCCTTGCCCTAGCCCTAGCCCTATCCCTAGCCCTAGTCCTATCCCTATCCCTATCCCTATCCCTATCCCTAGTCCTATCCCTAGCCCTAACCCTAACCCAAGCCCAAACCCTAGCCGTAGCCCTAACCCCACCCTAACCCTAACCCGAACTCTAGCCCTAACCCGAACCCTAGCCCTAACCCTAACACTAACCCTAGCCCTAGCCCTAGCCCTAGCCCTAGCCCTATCCCTATCCCTATCCCTATCCCTAGCCCGTGCCTTAACCCTAAACCTAACCCTAGCCCAGACCCTATCCCTAAACCTATCCCTACCCCTAAACCTAACCCTAGCCCTAGCCCTAACCCTAACCCTAACCCTAGTCCTAGCGCTAACCCTAACGCTAACCCTAACCCTAGCCCTAGCCCTAGCTTTAACCCTAGCCCTAGCCCTAAACCTAACCCCAACCCCAACCCTAACCCTAACCCAAACCATAAACCTACCCCAAACCCTAACCCTAACCCTAACCCAAACCGAACCCGAACTCAAACCCTAACCCCAACCCCAACCACAACACAACACCAACCGCAACCACAACCGTAAACCTAATCCTAACCCTAACCCTAACCCTAACCTCTACCCCAACCCTAGCCCTAACTCTAACCCTAACCCTAACCCTAACCGTAACCCTAACCGTAACCCCAAACCTAACGCTAGCCCTAGCCCTAACATTAACCCTAACCCTAGCCCTAACCCTAGACCTTACCCTAACCCAAAGCCTACCACTAACACTAATACAAACCCTAACCATAACCGTTGCCCTAACCCTAATGCTTACCCTAGCCCTAACACTAACCAGAACCCTCACCCTAACCCTAGCCCTCACCCTATACCTAACCTTAACCCTAACCCTTGCCCTAGCCCAAGACCTAGCCATAGCCCTAACCCTAACACTAGCCCTAGCCTTAGACCTAACCCTTGTCCGAACTCTAACCCTAACCATAGCCCTTGCCCTAACCCTTGCCCTAGCCCTAGCCCGAGCCCTAGCCCTAGCCCTAACCCTCACCCTCACCCTCACCCTAACCCTAACCCTAACCCTAACCATAGCCCTTGCCCTAACCCTTGCCCTAGCCCTAGCCCTAGCCCTAACCCTATCCCTAACCCAAGCCCTACCCCTAGCCCTAACCCTAGCCCTAACTGTAGCCCTAGCAGTAACCCTAGCCCTAGCCCGAACACTAACCCTAACCCAAACCCTAACCCTAACCCTAACTCTAACCTTAACCCTAACCCTAACCCTAACCCTAACCCTAACCCTAACCCTAACCCTCGACCTAACCCTAGCCCTAACCCTAATCCTAACGCTAACCATAACCCTAACCCTAACAAAAAAACATATCCCTAAACCTAAATCTCACCCTAACACTAGCCTTAGCCCTAACCCTCTCACTAACTGTAACCCTAACCCTAATCCTAGCCTAAACTCTATACCTAGCACTAACCCTAACCCAACACCTACCACTAACCCTAACCCTAACGCTAACCCAAACCCTAACCAGAACCAGAACCGTAACCCTAACCCTAACCCGAGCCCTAAACCTAACCCTAGCCCTAACCCTAACCCTAAGCCTAACCCTAGCGCTAACCCTAACCCTAACCCTAAACCTAAATATAGCCTTAACCCAAACCCTAGGCCTAGACCTAACCCTACCCCTACCCCTACCCCTAAACCAAACTGTAACCCTAAACTAAAACTGAACCCTAACCCTAACCCTAGCCCTAGCTCTAGTTCTAAACCTAGCCCTAACCCTGACCCTAGCCCTAGCCCTAACCCTAGACCTTACCCTAACTCAAAGCCTACCACTAACCCTAACACAAACCCTAACCATAACCGTAGCCCTAACCCTAATGCTAACCCTAGCCCTAACACTAACCAGAACCCTCACCCTAACCCTAGCCCTCAACCTATACCTAACCCGAACCCTAACCCTAACCCTAACCCTAACCCTAACCTAAGCCCTAACCCTAGCCCTAACCCTAGCCCTATCCGTAGCCCTAGCCCTAGCCCTAACCCTAACCCTAGCCCTAGCCCTAACCCTAACCCTAACCCTAACACTAATTCTAACCCTATCCGGAACCCGAACCCAAACTCAAACCCTAACCCCAACCCCAACCACAACACGACACCAACCACAACCCCAACCGTAACCCTCACCCTAACCTCAACCCCAACCCCAGCCCTAACCCTAACCCTAACCCTAAACCTAACCCTAGCCCTAACCCTAACTCTAACCCAAATCCTAAACCTAACCCAAACCCTAACCCTAGCCATAACCCTAACCCTAACCTTAGCCCAAACCCTAACCCTAGACCTAACCCTAACCCAAAGCCTACCACAAACCCTAACCCAAACCCTAACCATAACCATAGCCCTAACCGTGACCCTAACCGTAGCCCTAACCCTAATGCTAACCCTAGCCCTAACACTAACCCTAACCCTCACCCTAACCCTAGCCCTCACCCTAACCCTGACCCTAACCCTAACCCTAACCATAACCCTAACCATAGCCCTTGCCGTAACCCTTGCCGTAGCCCTAACCCTAGCCCTAACCCTAGTCGTAACCATAGCCCTAGCCCTAACCCTAGCCCTAGCCCGAACCCTAACCCTAACCCTAACCCTAACCATAACACTAACCCTAACCCTAGACCTAACCCTAACCCTAACCCTAACCCTAACCCTAGCCCTAACCCTAAGCCTAACCCAAACCATATCCCTAAACCTAAGCCTAACCCTAACACTAGCCTTAGCCCTAACCCTCTCACTAACTGTAACCTAACCCTAATCATAGCCTAAACTCTATCCCTAGCCCTAACCCTAACCCAACACCTACCACTAACCGTAACGCTAACCCAAACCCTAACCAGAACCAGAACCGTAACCCAAAACCTAACCCGAGCCCTAAACCTAACCCTAGCCCTAACCCTAACCCTAAGCCTAACCCTAGCGCTAACCCTAACCCTAACCCTAAACCTAACTATAGCCTTAACCCTAACCCTAGGCCTAGACCTAACCCTACCCCTATGCCTACCCCTAAACCAAACTGTAACCCTAAACTGAAACTGAACCCTAACCCTAACCCTAGCCCTAGCTCTAGTTCTAAACCTAGCCCTAACCCTTACCCTAGCCCTAGCCCTAACCCTAGACCTTACCCTAACCCAAAGCCTACCACTAACCCTAATACCAACCCTAACCATAACCGTAGCCCTAACCCTAATGCTTACCCTAGCCCTAACACTAACCAGAACCCTCACCCTAACCCTAGCCCTCACCCTATACCTAACCCTAACCTTAACCCTTGCCCTAGCCATAGCCCTAACCCTAACACTAGCCCTAGCCTTAGCCCTAACCCTTGTCCGAGCCCTAACCCTAACCATAGCCGTAACCCTAACCCTACCCTAATCCTACCCCTACCCCTACCCCTAACCCTAACTGTAGCCTTACCCTAATGCTAACCCTGGCCCTAACACTAACCCTAACCCTCACCCTAACCCTAGTCCTGACCCTCACCCTAACCCCCACCGTAACCCTAACCCGAACTCTAACCCTAATCATAGTCCTTGCCCTAACCCTTGCCCTAGCCCTAGCCCTAGCCCGAGCCCTAACCCTCACCCTAACCCTAACCCTAACCCTAACCCTAACCCTAACCATAGCCCTTGCCCTAACCCTTGCCCTAGCCCTAGCCCTAAGCCTAACCCTAACCCAAGCCCTACCCCTAGCCCTAACCCTAGCCCTTACCGTAGCCCTAGCAGTAACCCTAGCCCTAGCCTGAACACTAACCCTAACCCAAACCCTAACCCTAACCCTAACCCTAACTCTAACCTTAACCCTAACCCTAACCCTAACCCTAACCCTAACCC
>NC_139475.1:22055000-22087500 GCF_057233095.1 Heloderma suspectum | reverse complement strand
GACCCTAACCCTATCCCTAACCCTAACCCTAACCACAACCCTAACCCTAACCCTAACCCTAACCCTAACCATAGCCCTTGCCTAACCCTTGCCCTAGCTCTAGCCCTAGCCCTAGCCCTAACCCTAACCCAAGCCCTAACCCTAGCCCTAACCCTAGCCCTAACCTTAGCCCTAACTGTAGCCCTAGCAGTAACCCTAGCCCTAGCCCGAACACTGACCCTAACCCTAACACAAACCCTAACCCTAGCCCTAACCCTAACCCTAAGCCTAACCCTAGCGCTAACCCTAACCTTAACCCTAAACCTAACTATAGCCTTAACCCTAACCCTAGGCCTAGACCTAACCCTACCCCTATCCCTACCCCTAAACCAAACTGTAACCCTAAACTAAAACTGAACCCTAACCCTAACCCTAGCCCTAGCTCTAGTTCTAACCCTAGCCCTAACCCTTACCCTAGCCCTAGCCCTAACCCTAGACCTTACCCTAACTCAAAGCCTACCACTAACCCTAACACAAACCCTAACCATAACCGTAGCCCTAACCCTAATGCTAACCCTAGCCCTAACACTAACCAGAACCCTCACCCTAACCCTAGCCCTCACCCTATACCTAACCCGAACCCTAACCCTAACCCTAACCTAAGCCCTAACCCTAGCCCTAACCCTAGCCCTATCCGTAGCCCTAGCCCTAGCCCTAGCCCGAACCCTAACCCTAACCCTAACCCTAACCCTAACCCTAAACCTAACCCTAACCCTAGCCCAAAGCGTCACCCTAACGATAACCCTAACCCTAGACCTAACCCTAACCCTAACCCTAACCCTAAACCTCACCCTAGCCCTAACCCTAACCCAAACCCTAACCCAAACCCTAGCCCTAACCCTAACCCAAAGCCTACCACTAAACCTAACCAAAACCCTAACCATAATCATAAACCTAACCCTAACCCTAGCCCTAACCCTAATGATAACCCTAGCTCAACCCTAACCCTAAAACTAACCCTCACCCTAAACCTAGCCCTCACCCTAACCCTAACTCTACTCCGAACACTAAACCTCACCGAACCCTAACCCTAGCCATGACGCAAGCCCTAACCGTAGCCCTAGCCCTAGCCCTAACCCTAACCCTAACCCTAACCCTAAACCTAAACCTAACTCTAATGCTAACGCTAACGCCAGCCCTAACCCTAATGCTAACCCTAGCCGTAACCCTCACCCTCACCCTCACCCTAACCATAGCCCTCACACTGACCCTAAACCTAACCGTAACAATAGCCCTTGACCTAACCCTTGCCCTATCCCTATCCCTATCCCTATCCCTAGTCCTAGCCCTATCCCTATCCCTATCCCTATCCCTATCCCTATCCCTATCCCTGTCCCTAGTCCTATCCCTAACCCTAACCCTAACCCTAACCCTAACCTTAACCCTAACCCTAACCCTAACCCTAACCCTAACCCTAACCCTCGACCTAACCCTAGCCCTAACCCTAATCCTAACGCTAACCATAACCCTAACCCTAACAAAAAACCATATTCCTAAACCTAAATCTCACCCTAACACTAGCCTTAGCCCTAACCCTCTCACTAACTGTAACCCTAACCCTAATCCTAGCCCTAGCTCTAGTTCTAACCCTAGCCCTAACCCTTTCCCTAGCCCTAGCCCTAACCCTAGACCTTATCCTAGCCCTATCCGTAGCCCTAGCCCTAGCCCTAACCCTAACCCTAACCCGAACCCTAACCCTAACCCTAACCCTAACCCTAACCCTAACCCTAGACCTAACCCTAACCCTAACCCTAACCCTAAACCTCACCCTAGCCCTAACCCTAACCCAAACCCTTACCCTAACCCTAACCCTAACCCAAACAGTATCCCTAACCCTAAGCATAACCCTAGGCTTAGCCCGAAACCCTCTCACTTACAATAACCCTAACCCTAACCCTAGCCCCAACCCTGACCCTAGCCCTAACCCTAACCCAACCCCTACCACTAACCCTAACCCTAACCCTAACCATAACCATAACCCTAACCCTAACCCGAGCCCTAAACTTAACCCTATCCCTAACCCTAAACGTAACCCTAGCGCTAACCCTAACGCTAAGCCTAAGCCTAAACCTAACCTTAGCCCTAATTCTAACCCTAGGCCTAGCCCTAACCCTAGCCCTAGCCCTACCCTACCCCTACCCCTAACTCAAACTGTAACCCTAAACTGAACCTGAACCCTAACGCTAGCCCTAAATCTAGCTCTAACGCATGTCCTAACCATTAACCTAGCCCTAATCCTAACCCTAACCCTAACCCAAACCCTAACCCAAACCCTAGCCCTAACCCTAACCCAAAGCCTACCACTAAACCTAACCAAAACCCTAACCATAATCATAAACCTAACCCTAACCCTAGCCCTAACCCTAATGATAACCCTAGCCCTAACCCAAACCCTAAAACTAACCCTCACCCTAAACCTAGCCCTCACCCTAACCCTAACTCTACTCCTAACCCTAAACCTCACCGAACCCTAACCCTAGCCATAACGCTAGCCCTAACCGTAGCTCTAGCCCTAGCCCTAACCCTAACCCTAACCCTAACCCTAACCATAAACCTAAACCTAACTCTAACGCTAACGCCAGCCCTAACCCTAATGCTAACCCTAGCCGTAACCCTCATCCTCACCCTCACCCTAACCATAGCCCTCACACTGACCCTAACCCTAACTGTAACAATAGCCCTCGACCTAACCCTAGCCCTAACCCTAATCCTAACGCTAACCATAACCCTAACCCTAACAAAAAAACATATCCCTAAACCTAAATCTAACCCTAACACTGGCCTTAGCCCTAACCCTCTCACTAACTGTAACCCTAACCCTAATCCTAGCCTAAACTCTATCCCTAGCCCTAACCCTGACCCAACACCTACCACTAACCCTAACCCTAACGCTAACCCAAACCCTAACCAGAACCAGAACCGTAACCCTAACCCTAACCCGAGCCCTAAACTTAACCCTAGCCCTAACCCTAACCCTAAGCCTAACCCTAGCGCTAACCCTAACAATAACCCTAAACCTAACTATAGCCTTAACCCAAACCCTAGGCCTAGACCTACCCCTACCCCTACCCCTACCCCTAAACCAAACTGTAACCCTAAACTAAAACTGAACCCTAACCCTAACCCTAGCCCTAGCTCTAGTTCTAAACCTAGCCCTAACCCTGACACTAGCCCTAGCCCTAACCCTAGACCTTACCCTAACAAAAAGCCAACCACTAACCCTAACACAAACACTAACCAGAACCCTCACCCTAACCCTAGCCCTCACCCTATACCTAACCCGAACCATAAACCTAACCCTAACCCTAACCCTAACCTAAGACCTAACCCTAGCCCTAACCCTAGCCCTATCCATAGCCCTAGCCCTAGAACTAACCCTAGCCCTAGCCCGAACCCGAACCCGAACCCTAACCCTAACCCTAACCCTAGCCCAAAGCATAACCCTAACGATAACCCTAACCCTAGACCTAACCCTAACCCTAACCCTAACCCTAAACCTCACCCTAGCCCTAACCCTAACCCTAACCCTACCCCTACCCCTACCCCTACACCTAACCCTAGCCCTAGCACTAACCCTAACCCTAACCCTACCCCTAACCCTAACCCTAGCCCTAGCGCTAACCCTAACGCTAACCCTAACCCTAGCCCTAGCCCTAGCCCTAGCTTTAACCCTAGCCCTAGCCCTAACCCTAGCCCTAGTCCTAAACCTAACCCCAACCCCAACCCTAACCCTAACCCTAACCCTAACCCGAACCGAACCCGAACTCAAACCCTAACCCCAACCCCAACCACAACACCAACCGCAACCACAACCGTAACCCTAAGCCTAACACTAACCCTAACCCTAACCTCAACCACAACCCTAGCCCTAACTCTAACCCTAACCCTAACCCTAACCGTAACCCCAAACCTAACCCTAGCCCTAGCCCTAACATTAACCCTAACCCTAGCCATAGCCTTAATCCTCACCCTAACCCTAACCCAAACCCTAACCCAAACCCTAGCCCTAACCCTAACCCAAAGCCTACCACTAAACCTAACCAAAACCCTAACCATAATCATAATCATAAACCTAACCCTAACCCTAGCCCTAATCCTAATGATAACCCTAGCCCTAACCCTAACCCTAAAACTAACCCTCACCCTAAACCTAGGCCTCACCCTAACCCCAACCCTAACCCTAACCCTCACCAAGCCCTAACCCTAGCCCTAAGCCTAGCCCTAACCGTAGCCCTAGCCCCAGCCCTAACCCTAACCCTAACCCTTGCCCTAGCCCTAGCCCTAGCCCTAACCCTAACCCAAGCCCTAACCCTAGCCCTAACCCTAGGCCTAACCGTAGCCCTAGCAGTAACCCTAGCCATAGCCCGAACACTAACCCTAACCCTAACCCAAACCCTAACCCTAACCCTAACTCTAACCTTAACCCCAACCCTAACCCTAACCCTAACCCTAACCCTAACCCTAACCCTAACCCTAACCCTCGACCTAACCCTAGCCCTAACCCTAATCCTAACGCTTACCATAACCCTAACCCTAACAAAAAACCATATCCCTAAACCTAAATCTCACCCTAACCCTAGCCTTAGCCCTAACCCTCTCACTAACTGTAACCCTAACCCTAATCCTAGCCCAAACCCTAACCCTAGCCCTAACCCAACCCCTACCACTAACCCTAACCCTAACCCAAACCCTAACCAGAACCGTAACCCTAAACCTAAAACTAACCCGAGCCCTAAACCTGAACCTAACCCTAACCCTAACCATAACCCTAACCCTAGCGCTAATCCTAACTCTAACGCTAACCCTAAACCTAACCCTAGCCCTAGCCCTAACCCTAGGCCTAGCCGTAACCATACACCTACCCCTACCCCTGCCCCTAACCCAAACTGTAACCCTAAACTGAACCTGAACCTGAACCCTAACCCTAGCCCTAGCTCTAGCTCTAACCCTAGCCCTAACCGTTACCCTAGCCCTAGCCCTAGCCCTAACCCTAGCCCTAATCCTACCCCGAACCCTAACCCTAACCCTAGCCCTAACCCTAACACTAACCCTAGCCCTAACCCTAACCCTAACCCTAACCCTAACCCTAACCCTAACCCTAACCCTAACCCTAACCCTCACCCTAACCCTAGCCCTAGCCCTAACACTAACACTAACCCTATCCCTATCCCTATCCCTATCCCTATTCCTATCCCTATCCCAAGCCCTAGCCCTAGCTCTAACACTACAACTAACCCTAGCCCTACCCCTAAACCTGCCCCTAAGCCTAACCCTAACCCTACACCTAAACCTAACCCTAACCCTAACCCTAACCCTAACACTAACCCTAGCCCTAGCCCTAGCCCTAGCCCTAACCCTAACACAAACCCTAGCCCTAGCCCTCGCCCTAAACCTAACCCTAAACCTAACCCTAACCCTAACCCTAACCCTAGCCCTAGCCCTAGCCCTAACCCTACCCTAAACCTAACCTGAACTCTAGCCCTAACCCTTGCCCTAACTCTAACCCTAACCCTAACCCTAACCCTAACCCTAACCATAGCCGTAACCCTAACACTACCCTAATCCTACCCCTACCCGTACCCCTACCCCTCACCCTAACCCTAGCCCTGACCCTCACCCTAACCCCAACCCTAACCCTAACCCTAACTCTAACTCTAAGCATAGCCCTTACCCTAACCCTTGCCCTAGCCCTAGCCCTAGCCGTAACCCTCACCCTCACCCTAACCCTAACCCTAACCCTAACCCTAACCCTAACCATAGCCCTTGCCTAACCCTTGCCCTAGCTCTAGCCCTAGCCCTAGCCCTAGCCCTAACCCTAACCCAAGCCCTAACCCTAGCCCTAACCCTAGCCCTAACCTTAGTCCTAACTGTAGCCCTAGCAGTAACCCTAGCCCTAGCCCGAACACTGACCCTAACCCTAACACAAACCCTAACCCTAACCCTAACTCTAACCTTAACCCTAACCCTAACCCAAACCCTAACCCTAACCCTAACTCTAACCTTAACCCTAACCCTAACCCTAACCCACGACCTAACCCTAGCCCTAACCCTAATCCTAACGCTAACCATAACCCTAACCCTAACAAAAAACCATATCCCTAAACCTAAATCTCACCCTAACACTAGCCTTAGCCCTAACCCTCTCACTAACTGTAACCCTAACCCTAATCCTAGCCTAAACGCTATCCCTATCCCTAACCCTAACCCAACACCTACCACTAACCCTAACGCTAACCCAAACCCTAACCAGAACCAGAACCGTAACCCTAACCCTAACCTGAGCCCTAAACCTAACCCTAGCCCTAACCCTAACCCTAAGCCTAACCCTAGCGCTAACCCTAACCTTAACCCTAAACCTAACTATAGCCTTAACCCTAACCCTAGGCCTAGACCTAACCCTACCCCTACCCCTACCCCTAAACCAAACTGTAACCCTAAACTAAAACTGAACCCTAACCCTAACCCTAGCCCTAGCTCTAGTTCTAACCCTAGCCCTAACCCTGACCCTAGCCCTAGCCCTAACCCTAGACCTTACCCTAACTCAAAGCCTACCACTAACCCTAACACAAACCCTAACCATAACCGTAGCCCTAACCCTAATGCTAACCCTAGACCTAACACTAACCAGAACCCTCACCCTAACCCTAGCCCTCACCCTATACCTAACCCGAACCATAACCCTAACCCTAACCCTAACCTAAGCCCTAACCCTAGCCCTAACCCTAGCCCTATCCGTAGCCCTAGCCCTAGCCCTAAACCTAGCCCTAGCCCGAACCCTAACCCTAACCCTAACCCTAACCCTAACCCTAGCCCAAAGCGTCACCCTAAAGATAACCCTAACCCTAGACCTAACCCTAACCCTAACCCTAACCCTAAACCTCACCCTAGCCCTAACCCTAACCCAAACCCTAACCCAAACCCTAGCCCTAACCCTAACCCAAAGCCTACCACTAAACCTAACCAAAACCCTAACCATAATCATAAACCTAACCCTAACCCTAGCCCTAACCCTAATGATAACCCTAGCCCAACCCTAACCCTAAAACTAACCCTCACCCTAAACCTAGCCCTCACCCTCACCCTAACTCTACTCCGAACACTAAACCTCACCGAACCCTAACCCTAGCCATGACGCAAGCCCTAACCGTAGCCCTAGCCCTAGCCCTAAACCTAACCCTAACCCTCCCCCTAAACCTAAACCTAACTCTAATGCTAACGCTAACGCCAGCCCTAACCCTAATGCTAACCCTAGCCGTAACCCTCACCCTCACCCTAACCATAGCCCTCACACTGATCCTAAACCTAACCGTAACAATAGCCCTTGACCTAACCCTTGCCCTATCCCTATCCCTATCCCAATCCCTAGTCCTATCCCTATCCCTATCCCTATCCCTATCCCTATCCCTAGTCCTATCCCTAACCCTAACCCTAACCCTAACCCTAACCCAAGCCCAAACCCTAGCCGTAGCCCTAACCCCACCCTAACCCTAACCCGAACTCTAGCCCTAACCCGAACCCTAGCCCTAACCCTAACACTAACCCTAGCCCTAGCCCTAGCCCTAGCCCTAGCCCGAGCCTTAACCCTAAACCTAACCCTAGCCCAGACCCTATCCCTAAACCTATCCCTACCCCTAAACCTAACCCTAGCACTAACCCTAACCCTAACCCTAGCCCTAGCGCTAACCCTAACGCTAACCCTAACCCTAGCCCTAGCCCTAGCTTTAACCCTAACCCTAGCCCTAACCCTAGACCTTACCCTAACCCAAAGCCTACCACTAACCCTAATACAAACCCTAACCATAACCGTAGCCCTAACCCTAATGCTCACCCTAGCCCTAACACTAACCAGAACCCTCACCCTAACCCTAGCCCTCACCCTATACCTAACCCTAACCCTAACCCTAACCCTAACCCTTGCCCTAGCCCAAGCCCTAGCCATAGCCCTAACCCTAACACTAGCCCTAGCCTTAGACCTAACCCTTGTCCGAGCCCTAACCCTAACCATAGCCGTAACCCTAACCCTACCCTAATCCTACCCCTACCCCTCCCCTAACCCTAACCGTAGCCCTGACCCTAATGCTAACCCTGGCCCTAACACTAACCCTAACCCTCACCCTAACCCTAGTCCTGACCCTCACCCTAACCCCAACCGTAACCCTAACCCGAACTCTAACCCTAACCATAGCCCTTGCCCTAACCCTTGCCCTAGCCCTAGCCCTAGCCCTAGCCCTAGCCCTAGCCCTAGCCCTAACCCTCACCCTCACCCTAACCCTAACCCTAACCCTAACCATAGCCCTTGCCCTAACCCTTGCCCTAGCCCTAGCCCTAGCCTTAGCCCTAACCCTAACCCTAACCCAAGCCCTACCCCTAGACCTAACCCTAGCCCTAACCGTAGCCCTAGCAGTAACCCTAGCCCTAGCCCGAACACTAACCCTAACCCAAACCCTAACCCTAACCCTAACCCTAACTCTAACCTTAACCCTAACCCTAACCCTAACCCTAACCCTAACCCTAGCCCTAACCCTAATCCTAACGCTAAACATAACCCTAACCCTAACAAAAAACCATATCCCTAAACCTAACTCTCACCCTAACACTAGCCTTAGCCCTAACCCTCTCACTAACTGTAACCCTAACCCTAATCCTAGCCTAAACTCTATCCCTAGCCCTAACCCTAACCCAACACCTACCACTTACCCTAACGCTAACCCAAACCCTAACCAGAACCAGAACCGTAACCCTAACCCTCACCCTAACCCTAGCCCTGACCCTCACCCTAACCCCAACCCTAACCCTAACCCTAACTCTAACTCTAAGCATAGCCCTTACCCTAACCCTTGCCCTAGCCCTAGCCCTAGCCGTAACCCTCACCCTAACCCTAACCCTAAACCTAACCCTAACCATAGCCCTTGCCTAACCCTTGCCCTAGCTCTAGCCCTAGCCCTAGCCCTAGCCCTAACCCTAACCCAAGCCCTAACCCTGGCCCTAACCCTAGCCCTAACCTTAGCCCTAACTGTAGCCCTAGCAGTAACCCTAGCCCTAGCCCGAACACTGACCCTAACCCTAACACAAACCCTAACCCTAACCCTAACTCTAACCTTAACCCTAACCCTAACCCAAACCCTAACCCTAACCCAAACCCTAACCCTAACCCTAACTCTAACCTTAACCCTAACCCTAACCCTAACCCTAACCCTAACCCTAACCCATGACCTAACCCTAGCCCTAACCCTAATCCTAACGCTAACCATAACCCTAACCCTAACAAAAAACCATATCCCTAAACCTAAATCTCACCCTAACACTAGCCTTAGCCCTAACCCTCTCACTAACTGTAACCCTAACCCTAATCCTAGCCTAAACGCTATCCCTATCCCTAACCCTAACCCAACACCTACCACTAACCCTAACGCTAACCCAAACCCTAACCAGAACCAGAACCGTAACCCTAACCCTAACCTGAGCCCTAAACCTAACCCTAGCCCTAACCCTAACCCTAAGCCTAACCCTAGCGCTAACCCTAACCTTAACCCTAAACCTAACTATAGCCTTAACCCTAACCCTAGGCCTAGACCTAACCCTACCCCTACCCCTACCCCTAAACCAAACTGTAACCCTAAACTAAAACTGAACCCTAACCCTAACCCTAGCCCTAGCTCTAGTTCTAACCCTAGCCCTAACCCTTACCCTAGCCCTAGCCCTAACCCTAGACCTTACCCTAACTCAAAGCCTACCACTAACCCTAACACAAACCCTAACCATAACCGTAGCCCTAACCCTAATGCTAACCCTAGACCTAACACTAACAAGAACCCTCACCCTAACCCTAGCCCTCACCCTATACCTAACCCGAACCATAACCCTAACCCTAACCCTAACCTAAGCCCTAACCCTAGCCCTAACCCTAGCCCTATCCGTAGCCCTAGCCCTAGCCCTAACCCTAGCCCTAGCCCGAATCCTAACCCTAACCCTAACCCTAACCCTAACCCTAACCCTAGCCCAAAGCGTCACCCTAACGATAACCCTAACCCTAGACCTAACCCTAACCCTAACCCTAACCCTAAACCTCACCCTAGCCCTAACCCTAACCCAAACCCTAACCCAAACCCTAGCCCTAACCCTAACCCAAAGCCTACCACTAAACCTAACCAAAACCCTAACCATAATCATAAACCTAACCCTAACCCTAGCCCTAACCCTAATGATAACCCTAGCCCAACCCTAACCCTAAAACTAACCCTCACCCTAAACCTAGCCCTCACCCTAACCCTAAATCTACTCCGAACACTAAACCTCACCGAACCCTAACCCTAGCCATGACGCAAGCCCTAACCGTAGCCCTAGCCCTAGCCCTAAACCTAACCCTAACCCTCCCCCTAAACCTAAACCTAACTCTAATGCTAACGCTAACGCCAGCCCTAACCCTAATGCTAACCCTAGCCGTAACCCTCACCCTCACCCTAACCATAGCCCTCACACTGACCCTAACCCTAACCGTAACAATAGCCCTTGACCTAACCCTTGCCCTATCCCTATCCCAATCCCTAGTCCTATCCCTATCCCTATCCCTATCCCTATCCCTATCCCTATCCCTAGTCCTATCCCTAACCCTAACCCTAACCCTTACCCTAACCCAAGCCCAAACCCTAGCCGTAGCCCTAACCCCACCCTAACCCTAACCCGAACTCTAGCCCTAACCCGAACCCTAGCCCTAACCCTAACACTAACCCTAGCCCTAGCCCTAGCCCTAGCCCTAGCCCTAGCCCGAGCCTTAACCCTAAACCTAACCCTAGCCCAGACCCTATCCCTAAACCTATCCCTACCCCTAAACCTAACCCTAGCACTAACCCTAACCCTAACCCTAGCCCTAGCGCTAACCCTAACGCTAACCCTAACCCTAGCCCTAGCCCTAGCTTTAACCCTAGCCCTAGCCCTAGCCCTAAACCTAACCCCAACCCCAACCCTAACCCTAACCCAAACCATAAACCTACCCCAAACCCTAACCCTAACCCGAACCGAACCCGAACTCAAACCCTAACCCCAACCCCAACCACAACACAACACCAACCGCAACCACAACCGTAAACCTAACCCTAACCCTAACCCTAACCCTAACCTCTACCCCAACCCTAGCCCTAACTCTAACCCTAACCCTAACCCTAACCCTAACCCTAACCGTAACCCTAACCGTAACCCCAAACCTAACCCTAGCCCTAGCCCTAACATTAACCCTAACCCTAGCCCTAACCCTAGACCTTACCCTAACCCAAAGCCTACCACTAACCCTAATACAAACCCTAACCATAACCGTAGCCCTAGCCCTAATGCTCACCCTAGCCCTAACACTAACCAGAACCCTCACCCTAACCCTAGCCCTCACCCTATACCTAACCCTAACCCTAACCCTTGCCCTAGCCCAAGCCCTAGCCATAGCCCTAACCCTAACACTAGCCCTAGCCTTAGACCTAACCCTTGTCCGAGCCCTAACCCTAACCATAGCCGTAACCCTAACCCTACCCTAATCCTACCCCTACCCCTCCCCTAACCCTAACCGTAGCCCTGACCCTAATGCTAACCCTGGCCCTAAAACTAACCCTAACCCTCACCCTAACCCTAGTCCTGACCCTCACCCTAACCCCAACCGTAACCCTAACCCGAACTCTAACCCTAACCATAGCCCTTGCCCTAACCCTTGCCCTAGCCCTAGCCCTAGCCCTAGCCCTAACCCTCACCCTCACACTAACCCTAACCCTAACCCTAACCATAGCCCTTGCCCTAACCCTTGCCCTAGCCCTAGCCCTAGCCCTAGCCCTAACCCTAACCCTAACCCAAGCCCTACCCCTAGACCTAACCCTAGCCCTAACCGTAGCCCTAGCAGTAACCCTAGCCCTAGCCCGAACACTAACCCTAACCCAAACCCTAACCCTAACCCTAACCCTAACTCTAACCTTAACCCTAACCCTAACCCTAACCCTAACCCTAACCCTAGCCCTAACCCTAATCCTAACGCTAAACATAACCCTAACCCTAACAAAAAACCATATCCCTAAACCTAACTCTCACCCTAACACTAGCCTTAGCCCTAACCCTCTCACTAACTGTAACCCTAACCCTAATCCTAGCCTAAACTCTATCCCTAGCCCTAACCCTAACCCAACACCTACCACTTACCCTAACGCTAACCCAAACCCTAACCAGAACCAGAACCGTAACCCTAACCCTCACCCTAACCCTAGCCCTGACCCTCACCCTAACCCCAACCCTAACCCTAACCCTAACTCTAACTCTAAGCATAGCCCTTACCCTAACCCTTGCCCTAGCCCTAGCCCTAGCCGTAACCCTCACCCTAACCCTAACCCTAACCCTAACCCTAACCATAGCCCTTGCCTAACCCTTGCCCTAGCTCTAGCCCTAGCCCTAGCCCTAGCCCTAACCCTAACCCAAGCCCTAACCCTGGCCCTAACCCTAGCCCTAACCTTAGCCCTAACTGTAGCCCTAGCAGTAACCCTAGCCCTAGCCCGAACACTGACCCTAACCCTAACACAAACCCTAACCCTAACCCTAACTCTAACCTTAACCCTAACCCTAACCCAAACCCTAACCCTAACCCTAACTCTAACCTTAACCCTAACCCTAACCCAAACCCTAGCCCTAACCCTAACCCAAAGCCTACCACTAAACCTAACCAAAACCCTAACCATAATCATAAACCTAACCCTAACCCTAGCCCTAACCCTAATGATAACCCTAGCCCTAACCCTAACCCTAAAACTAACCCTCACCCTAAACCTAGCCCTCACCCTAACCCTAACTCTACTCCTAACCCTAAACCTCACCGAACCCTAACCCTAGACATGACGCAAGCCCTAACCGTAGCCCTAGCCCTAGCCCTAACCCTAACCCTAACCCTAAACCTAAACCTAAACCTAACTCTAATGCTAACGCTAACGCCAGCCCTAACCCTAATGCTAACCCTAGCCGTAACCCTCACCCTCACCCTCACCCTAACCATAGCCCTCACACTGACCCTAACCCTAACCGTAACAATAGCCCTTGACCTAACCCTTGCCCTATCCCTATCCCTATCCCTATCCCTATCCCTAGTCCTATCCCTAGCCCTAACCCTAACCCTAACCCTAACCCAAGCCCAAACCCTAGCCGTATCCCTAACCCCACCCTAACCCTAACTCTAGCCCTAACCCGAACCCTAGCCCTAAACCTAACACTAACCCTAGCCCTAGCCCTAGACCTAGCCCTATCCCTATCCCTAGCCCTAGCCCGAGCCTTAACCCTAAACCTAACCCTAGCCCTAACCCTAACCCTAACCCTAACCCTAGCCCTAGCGCTAACCCTAACGCTAACCCTAACCCTAACCCTAGCCCTAGCCCTAGCTTTAACACTAGCCCTAGCCCTAGCCCTAGCCCTAACCCTAACCCAAGCCCTAACCCTAGCCCTAACCCTAGCCCTAACCTTAGCCCTAACTGTAGCCCTAGCAGTAACCCTAGCCCTAGCCCGAACACTAACCCTAACCCTAACACAAACCCTAACCCTAACCCTAACTCTAACCTTAACCCTAACCCTAACCTTAACCCTAACCCTAAACCTCGACCTAACCCTAGCCCTAACCCTAATCCTAACGCTAACCATAACCCTAACCCTAACAAAAAACCGTATCCCTAAACCTAAATCTCACCCTAACACTAGCCTTAGCCCTAACCCTCTCACTAACTGTAACCTAACCCTAATCCTAGCCTAAACTCTATCCCTAGCCCTAACCCTAACCCAACACCTACCACTAACCGTAACGCTAACCCAAACCCTAACCAGAACCAGAACCGTAACCCTAACCCTAACCCGAGCCCTAAACCTAACCCTAGCCCTAACCCTAGCCCTAACCCTAACCCTAAGCCTAACCCTAGCGCTAACCCTAACCCTAACCCTAAACCTAACTATAGCCTTAACCCTAACCCTAGGCCTAGACCTACCCCTACCCCTACCCCTACCCCTAAACCAAACTGTAACCCTAAACTGAAACTGAACCCTAACCCTAACCCTAGCCCTAGCTCTAGTTCTAAACCTAGCCCTAAACCTTACCCTAGCCCTAGCCCTAACCCTAGACCTTACCCTAACCCAAAGCCTACCACTAACCCTAATACAAACCCTCACCCTAACCCTAGCCCTCACCCAAAACCTAATCCTAACCCTAACCCTAACCCTTGCCCTAGCCCAAGCCCTAGCCATAGCCCTAACCCTAACACTAGCCCTAGCCTTAGCCCTAACCCTTGTCCGAGCCCTAACCCTAAACATAGCCGTAACCCTAACCCTACCCTAATCCTACCCCTACCCCTTCCCATAACCCTAACCGTAGCCCTGACCCTAATGCTAACCCTGGCCCTAACACTAACCCTAACCCTCACCCTAACCCTAGTCCTGACCCTCACCCTAACCCCAACCGTAACCCTAACCCGATCTCTAACCCTAACCATAGCCCTTGCCCTAACCCTTGCCCTAGCCCTAGCCCTAGCCCGAGCCCTAACCCTCACCCTCACCCTAACCCTAACCCTAACCCTAACCCTAACCCTAACCCTAACCATAGCCCTTCCCTAACCCTTGCCCTAGCCCTAGCCCTAGCCCTAACCCTAACCCTAACCCAAGCCCTACCCCTAGCCCTAACCCTAGCCCTTACCGTAGCCCTAGCAGTAACCCTAGCCCTAGCCTGAACACTAACCCTAACCCAAACCCTAACCCTAACCCTAACCCTAACTCTAACCTTAACCCTAACCCTAACCCTAACCCTAACCCTAACCCTCGACCTAACCCTAGCCCTAACCCTTACCCTAGCCCTAGCCCTAACCCTAGACCTTATCCTAGCCCTATCCGTAGCCCTAGCCCTAGCCCTAACCCTAGCCCTAGCCCGAACCCTAACCCTAACCCTAACCTTAACCCTAACCCTAGCCCAAAGCGTCACCCTAACGATAACCCTAACCCTAGAACTAACCCTAACCCTAACCCTAACCCTAAACCTCACCCTAGCCCTAACCCTAACCCAAACCCTTACCCTAACCCTAACCCTAACCCTAACCCAAACAGTATCCCTAACCCTAAGCATAACCCTAGGCTTAGCCCTAACCCTCTCACTTACAATAACCCTAACCCTAACCCTAGCCCCAACCCTGACCCTAGCCCTAACCCTAACCCAACCCCTACCACTAACCCTAACCCTAACCCTAACCATAACCGTAACCCTAACCCTAACCCGAGCCCTAAACCTAACCCTATCCCTAACCCTAAACGTAACCCTAGCGCTAACCCTAACGCTAACCCTAACCCTAAACCTAACCTTAGCCCTAATTCTAACCCTAGGCCTAGCCCTAACCCTAGCCCTAGCCCTACCCTACCCCTACCCCTAACTCAAACTGTAACCCTAAACTGAACCTGAACCCTTACGCTAGCCCTAACTCTAGCTCTAACGCATGTCCTAACCGTTACCCTAGCCCTAGCCCTAGCCCTAAGACTAGCCCTAGCCCTAATCCTAACCCTAACCCTAACCCAAACCCTAACCCAAACCCTAGTCCTAACCCTAACCCAAAGCCTACCACTAAACCTAACCAAAACCCTAACCATAATCATAAACCTAACCCTAACCCTAGCCCTAACCCTAATGATAACCCTAGCCCTAACCCAAACCCTAAAACTAACCCTACCCTAAACCTAGCCCTCACCCTAACCCTAACTCTACTCCTAACCGTAAACCTCACCGAACCCTAAACCTAGCCATAACGCTAGCACTAACCGTAGCCCTAGCCCTAGCCCTAACCCTAACCCTAACCCTAACCCTAACCCTAACCCTTAACCTAAACCTAACTCTAACGCTAACGCCAGCCCTAACCCTAATGCTATCCCTAGCCGTAACCCTCACCGTCACCCTCACCCTAACCATAGCCCTCACACTGACCCTAACCCTAACCGTAACAATAGCCCTTGACCTAACCCTTGCCCTAGCCCTAGCCCTATCCCTATCCCTAGTCCTATCCCTATCCCTATCCCTATCCCTATCCCTATCCCTATCCCTATCCCTAGTCCTAGCCCTAGCCCTAGCCCTAGCCCTAACCCTAACCCTAACCCTAACCCTAACCCAAACCCAAGCCCTAACCCTAGCCGTAGCCCTAACCCCACCCTAACCCTAACCCGAACTCTAGCCCTAACCCGAACCCTAGCCCTAAGCCTAACCCTAGCCTTAGACCTAGCCCTAGCCCTATCCCTAGCCCTATCCCGAGCCTTAACCCTAAATCTAACCCTAGCCCAGACCCTATCCCTAAACCTATCGCTAGCCCTAAACCTAACCCTAGCCCTAACCCTAACCCTAACCCTAACCCTACCCCTAACCCTAACCCTAACCCCAGCCCTCGCGCTAACCCTAATCCTAACCCTACCCCTACCCCTAACCCTAGCCCTAGTGCTAACCCTAACGCTAACCCTAGCCCTAGCCCTAGCTTTAACCTTAGCCCGAGCCCTAGCCCTAGCCCTAAACCTAACCCCAACCGCAACCCTAACCCTAACCCAAACCATAAATCTACCCCAAACCCTAACCCTAACCCTAACCCGAACCGAACCCGAACTCAAACCCTAACCCCAACCCCAACCCTAGCCCTAACTCTAACCCTAACCCTAACCCTAACCCTAACCCTAACCCTAACCCTAACCCTAACCCTAACCCTAACCCTAACCGTAACCCTAACCGTAACCCCAAACCTAACCCTAGCCCTAGCCCTAACATTAACCCTAACCCTAGCCCTAACCCTAGACCTTACCCTAACCCAAAGCCTACCACTAACCCTAATACAAACCCTAACCATAACCGTAGCCCTAACCCTAATGCTTACCCTAGCCCTAACACTAACCAGAACCCTCACCCTAACCCTAGCCCTCACCCTATACCTAACCCTAACCCTAACCCTAACCCTAACCCTTGCCCTAGCCGAAGCCCTAGCCATACCTCTAACCCTAACACTAGCCCTTGCCTTAGCCCTAACCCTACCCTAATCCTACCCCTACCCCTACCCGTAACCCTAACAGTAGCCCTGACCCTAATGCTAACCCTGGCCCTAACACTAACACTAACCCTCACCCTAACCCTAGTCCTGACCCTCACCCTAACCCCAACCGTAACCCTAACCCGAACTCTAACCCTAACCATAGCCCTTGCCCTAACCCTTCCCCTAGCCCTAGCCCTAGCCCTAGCCCTAGCCCTAGCCCTCACCCTAACCCTAACCCTAACCCTAACCCTAACCATAGCCCTTGCCCTAACCCTTGCCCTAGCCCTAGCCCTAGCCCTAACCCTAAACCTAACCCAAGCCCTAACCCTAGCCCTAACCCTAGGCCTAACCGTAGCCCTGGCAGTAACCCTAGCCCTAGCCCTAGCCCGAACACTAACCCTAACCCTAACCCAAACCCTAACCCTAACCCTAACTCTAACCTTAACCCTAAACCTAACCATAACCCTAACCCTAACCCTAACCCTAACCCTCGACCTAACCCTAGCCCTAACCCTAATCCTAACGCTAACCATAACCCTAACCCTAACAAAAAAACATATCCCTAAACCTAAATCTCACCCTAACCCTCGTCTTAGCCCTAACCCTCTCACTAACTGTAACCCTAACCCTAATCCTAGCCCAAACCCTAACCCTAGCCCTAACCCAACCCCTACCACTAACCCTAACCCTAACCCAAACCCTAACCAGAACCGTAACCCTAAACATAACACTGACCCGAGCCCTAAACCTGAACCTAGCCCTAACCCTAACCATAACCCTAACCCTAGCGCTAATCCTAACTCTAACGCTAACCCTAAACCTAACCCTAGCCCTAACCCTAACCCTAGGCCTAGCCGTAACCATACCCCTACCCCTACCCCTGCCCCTAACCCAAACTGTAACCCTAAACTGAACCTGAACCTGAACCCTAACCCTAGTCCTAGCTCTAGCTCTAACCCTAGCCCTAACCGTTACCTAGCCCTAGCCCTAGCCCTAACCCTAGCCCTAATCCTAGCCCAAACCCTAACCCTAACCCTAGCCCTAGCCCTAAACCTAACCCTAGCCCTAACCCTAACCCTAACCCTAACCCTAACCCTAACCCTAACCCTAACCCTAGCCCTAGCCCTAACACTAACACTAACACTAACACTAACCCTATCCCTATCCCTATCCCTATCCCTATCCCTATCCCTATCCCAAGCCCTAGCCCTAGCTCTAACACTACAACTAACCCTAGCCCTACCCCTAAACCTGCCCCTAAGTCTAACCCTAACCCTACACCTAAACCTAACCCTAACACTAACCCTAACACTAACCCTAGCCCTAGCCCTAGCCCTAGCCCTAACCCTAACACAAACCCTAGCCCTAGCCCTCGCCCTAAACCTAACCCTAACCCTAACCCTAACCCTAGCCCTAGCCCTAGCCCTAACCCTACCCTAAACCTAACCTGAAGTCTAGCCCTAACCCTTGCCCTAACTCTAACCCTAACCCTAACCCTAACCCTAACCCTAACCATAGCCGTAACCCTAACCCTACCCTAATCCTACCCCTACCCCTACCCCTAACCCTAACCGTAGCCCTGACCCTAATGCTAACCCTGGCCCTAACACTAACCCTAACCCTCACCCTAACCCTAGCCCTGACCCTCACCCTAACCCCAACCCTAACCCTAACCCTAACCCTAACCCTAACCCTAACTCTAACCCTAAGCATAGCCCTTGCCCTAACCCTTGCCCTAGCCCTAGCCCTAACCCTCACCCTAACCCTAACCCTAACCCTAACCCTAACCCTAACCCTAACCCTAACCATAGCCCTTGCCTAACCCTTGCCCTAGCCCTAGCCCTAACCCTAACCCAAGCCCTAACCCTAGCCCTAACCCTAGCCCTAACCTTAGCCCTAACTGTAGCCCTAGCAGTAACCCTAGCCCTAGCCCGAACACTAACCCTAACCCTAACACAAACCCTAACCCTAACCCTAACTCTAACCTTTACCCTAACCCTAACCTTAACCCTAACCCTAAACCTCGACCTAACCCTAGCCCTAACCCTAATCCTAACGCTAACCATAACCCTAACCCTAACAAAAAACCGTATCCCTAAACCTAAATCTCACCCTCACACTAGCCTTAGCCCTAACCCTCTCACTAACTGTAACCTAACCCTAATCCTAGCCTAAACTCTATCCCTAGCCCTAACCCTAACCCAACACCTACCACTAACCGTAACGCTAACCCAAACCCTAACCAGAACCAGAACCGTAACCCTAAACCTAACCCGAGCCCTAAACCTAACCCTAGCCCTAACCCTAGCCCTAACCCTAACCCTAAGCCTAACCCTAGCGCTAACCCTAACCCTAACCCTAAACCTAACTATAGCCTTAACCCTAACCCTAGGCCTAGACCTACCCCTACCCCTACCCCTACCCCTAAACCAAACTGTAACCCTAAACTGAAACTGAACCCTAACCCTAACCCTAGCCCTAGCTCTAGTTCTAAACCTAGCCCTAAACCTTACCCTAGCCCTAGCCCTAACCCTAGACCTTACCCTAACCCAAAGCCTACCACTAACCCTAATACAAACCCTCACCCTAACCCTAGCCCTCACCCTATACCTAACCCTAACCCTAACCCTAACCCTTGCCCTAGCCCAAGCCCTAGCCATAGCCCTAACCCTAACACTAGCCCTAGCCTTAGCCCTAACCCTTGTCCGAGCCCTAACCCTAACCATAGCCGTAACCCTAACCCTACCCTAATCCTACCCCTACCCCTTCCCATAACCCTAACCGTAGCCCTGACCCTAATGCTAACCCTGGCCCTAACACTAACCCTAACCCTCATCCTAACCCTAGTCCTGACCCTCACCCTAACCCCAACCGTAACCCTAACCCGATCTCTAACCCTAACCATAGCCCTTGCCCTAACCCTTGCCCTAGCCCTAGCCCTAGCCCGAGCCCTAACCCTCACCCTCACCCTAACCCTAACCCTAACCCTAACCCTAACCCTAACCATAGCCCTTCCCTAACCCTTGCCCTAGCCCTAGCCCTAGCCCTAACCCTAACCCTAACCCAAGCCCTACCCCTAGCCCTAACCCTAGCCCTTACCGTAGCCCTAGCAGTAACCCTAGCCCTAGCCTGAACACTAACCCTAACCCAAACCCTAACCCTAACCCTAACCCTAACTCTAACCTTAACCCTAACCCTAACCCTAGCCCTAACCCTAACCCTAACCCTCGACCTAACCCTAGCCCTAACCCTTACCCTAGCCCTAGCCCTAACCCTAGACCTTATCCTAGCCCTATCCGTAGCCCTAGCCCTAGCCCTAACCCTAGCCCTAGCCCGAACCCTAACCCTAACCTTAACCCTAACCCTAGACCAAAGCGTCACCCTAACGATAACCCTAACCCTAGAACTAACCCTAACCCTAACCCTAACCCTAAACCTCACCCTAGCCCTAACCCTAACCCAAACCCTTACCCTAACCCTAACCCTAACCCAAACAGTATCCCTAACCCTAAGCATAACCCTAGGCTTAGCCCTAACCCTCTCACTTACAATAACCCTAACCCTAACCCTAGCCCCAACCCTGACCCTAGCCCTAACCCTAACCCAACCCCTACCACTAACCCTAACCCTAACCCTAACCCTAACCATAACCGTAACCCTAACCATAACCCGAGCCCTAAACCTAACCCTATCCCTAACCCTAAACGTAACCCTAGCGCTAACCCTAACGCTAACCCTAACCCTAAACCTAACCTTAGCCCTAATTCTAACCCTAGGCCTAGCCCTAACCCTAGCCCTAGCCCTACCCTACCCCTACCCCTAACTCAAACTGTAACCCTAAACTGAACCTGAACCCTAACGCTAGCCCTAACTCTAGCTCTAACGCATGTCCTAACCGTTACCCTAGCCCTAGCCCTAGCCCTAAGACTAGCCCTAGCCCTAATCCTAACCCTAACCCTAACCCAAACCCTAACCCAAACCCTAGTCCTAACCCTAACCCAAAGCCTACCACTAAACCTAACCAAAACCCTAACCATAATCATAAACCTAACCCTAACCCTAGCCCTAACCCAAACCCTAAAACTAACCCTCACCCTAAACCTAGCCCTCACCCTAACCCTAACTCTACTCCTAACCCTAAACCTCACCGAACCCTAAACCTAGCCATAACGCTAGCCCTAACCGTAGCCCTAGCCCTAGCCCTAACCCTAACCCTAACCCTAACCCTAACCCTTAACCTAAACCTAACTCTAACGCTAACGCCAGCCCTAACCCTAATGCTAACCCTAGCCGTAACCCTCACCGTCACCCTCACCCTAACCATAGCCCTCACACTGACCCTAACCCTAACCGTAACAATAGCCCTTGACCTAACCCTTGCCCTAGCCCTAGCCCTATCCCTATCCCTAGTCCTATCCCTATCCCTATCCCTATCCCTATCCCTATCCCTATCCCTAGTCCTAGCCCTAGCCCTAGCCCTAACCCTAACCCTAACCCTAACCCTAACCCAAACCCAAGCCCTAACCCTAGCCGTAGCCCTAACCCCACCCTAACCCTAACCCGAACTCTAGCCCTAACCCGAACCCTAGCCCTAACCCTAACCCTAGCCTTAGACCTAGCCCTAGCCCTATCCCTAGCCCTATCCCGAGCCTTAACCCTAAATCTAACCCTAGCCCAGACCCTATCCCTAAACCTATCGCTAGCCCTAAACCTAACCCTAGCCCTAACCCTAACCCTAACCCTAACCCTACCCCTAACCCTAACCCTAACCCCAGCCCTCGCGCTAACCCTAATCCTAACCCTACCCCTACCCCTAACCCTAGCCCTAGTGCTAACCCTAACGCTAACCCTAACCCTAACCCTAGCCCTAGCCCTAGCTTTAACCTTAGCCCGAGCCCTAGCCCTAGCCCTAAACCTAACCCCAACCGCAACCCTAACCCTAACCCAAACCATAAATCTACCCCAAACCCTAACCCTAACCCGAACCGAACCCGAACTCAAACCCTAACCCCAACCCCAACCCTAGCCCTAACTCTAACCCTAACCCTAACCCTAACCCTAGCCGTAACCCTAACCGTAACCCCAAACCTAACCCTAGCCCTAGCCCTAACATTAACCCTAACCCTAGCCCTAACCCTAGACCTTACCCTAACCCAAAGCCTACCACTAACCCTAATACAAACCCTAACCATAACCGTAGCCCTAACCCTAATGCTTACCCTAGCCCTAACACTAACCAGAACCCTCACCCTAACCCTAGCCCTCACCCTATACCTAACCCTAACCCTAACCCTAACCCTAACCCTTGCCCTAGCCGAAGCCCTAGCCATACCTCTAACCCTAACACTAGCCCTAGCCTTAGCCCTAACCCTACCCTAATCCTACCCCTACCCCTACCCGTAACCCTAACAGTAGCCCTGACCCTAATGCTAACCCTGGCCCTAACACTAACACTAACCCTCACCCTAACCCTAGTCCTGACCCTCACCCTAACCCCAACCGTAACCCTAACCCGAACTCTAACCCTAACCATAGCCCTTGCCCTAACCCTTGCCCTAGCCCTAGCCCTAGCCCTAGCCCTAGCCCTCACCCTAACCCTAACCCTAACCCTAACCCTAACCCTAACCATAGCCCTTGCCCTAACCCTTGCCCTAGCCCTAGCCCTAGCCCTAACCCTAAACCTAACCCAAGCCCTAACCCTAGCCCTAACCCTAGGCCTAACCGTAGCCCTAGCAGTAACCCTAGCCCTAGCCCTAGCCCGAACACTAACCCTAACCCTAACCCAAACCCTAACCCTAACCCTAACTCTAACCTTAACCCTAAACCTAACCATAACCCTAACCCTACCCCTAACCCTAACCCTCGACCTAACCCTAGCCCTAACCCTAATCCTAACGCTAACCATAACCCTAACCCTAACAAAAAAACATATCCCTAAACCTAAATCTCACCCTAACCCTCGTCTTAGCCCTAACCCTCTCACTAACTGTAACCCTAACCCTAATCCTAGCCCAAACCCTAACCCTAGCCCTAACCCAACCCCTACCACTAACCCTAACCCTAACCCAAACCCTAACCAGAACCGTAACCCTAAACATAACACTGACCCGAGCCCTAAACCTGAACCTAGCCCTAACCCTAACCATAACCCTAACCCTAGCGCTAATCCTAACTCTAACGCTAACCCTAAACCTAACCCTAGCCCTAACCCTAACCCTAGGCCTAGCCGTAACCATACCCCTACCCCTACCCCTGCCCCTAACCCAAACTGTAACCCTAAACTGAACCTGAACCTGAACCCTAACCCTAGTCCTAGCTCTAGCTCTAACCCTAGCCCTAACCATTACCTAGCCCTAGCCCTAGCCCTAACCCTAGCCCTAATCCTAGCCCAAACCCTAACCCTAACCCTAGCCCTAGCCCTAAACCTAACCCTAGCCCTAACCCTAACCCTAACCCTAACCCTAACCCTAACCCTAGCCCTAGCCCTAACACTAACACTAACACTAAAACTAACCCTATCCCTATCCCTATCCCTATCCCTATCCCTATCCCTATCCCTATCCCTATCCCAAGCCCTAGCCCTAGCTCTAACACTACAACTAACCCTAGCCCTACCCCTAAACCTGCCCCTAAGTCTAACCCTAACCCTACACCTAAACCTAACCCTAACACTAACCCTAACACTAACCCTAGCCCTAGCCCTAGCCCTAGCCCTAACCCTAACACAAACCCTAGCCCTAGCCCTCGCCCTAAACCTAACCCTAACCCTAACCCTAACCCTAGCCCTAGCCCTAACCCTACCCTAAACCTAACCTGAAGTCTAGCCCTAACCCTTGCCCTAACTCTAACCCTAACCCTAACCCTAACCCTAACCATAGCCGTAACCCTAACCCTACCCTAATCCTACCCCTACCCCTACCCCTACCCCTAACCCTAACCGTAGCCCTGACCCTAATGCTAACCCTGGCCCTAACACTAACCCTAACCCTCACCCTAACCCTAGCCCTGACCCTCACCCTAACCCCAACCCTAACCCTAACCCTAACCCTAACTCTAACCCTAAGCATAGCCCTTGCCCTAACCCTTGCCCTAGCCCTAGCCCTAACCCTCACCCTAACCCTAACCCTAACCCTAACCCTAACCCTAACCCTAACCCTAAACCTAACCATAGCCCTTGCCTAACCCTTGCCCTAGCCCTAGCCCTAGCCCTAACCCTAACCCAAGCCCTAACCCTAGCCCTAACCCTAGCCCTAACCTTAGCCCTAACTGTAGCCCTAGCAGTAACCCTAGCCCTAGCCCGAACACTAACCCTAACCCTAACACAAACCCTAACCCTAACCCTAACTCTAACCTTAACCCTAACCCTAACCTTAACCCTAACCCTAACCCTCGACCTAACCCTAGCCCTAACCCTAATCCTAACGCTAACCATAACCCTAACCCTAACAAAAAACCGTATCCCTAAACCTAAATCTCACCCTCACACTAGCCTTAGCCCTAACCCTCTCACTAACTGTAACCTAACCCTAATCCTAGCCTAAACTCTATCCCTAGCCCTAACCCTAACCCAACACCTACCACTAACCGTAACGCTAACCCAAACCCTAACCAGAACCAGAACCGTAACCCTAAACCTAACCCGAGCCCTAAACCTAACCCTAGCCCTAACCCTAGCCCTAACCCTAACCCTAAGCCTAACCCTAGCTCTAACCCTAACCCTAACCCTAAACCTAACTATAGCCTTAACCCTAACCCTAGGCCTAGACCTAACCCTACCCCTACCCCTACCCCTAAACCAAACTGTAACCCTAAACTGAAACTGAACCCTAACCCTAACCCTAGCCCTAGCTCTAGTTCTAAACCTAGCCCTAAACCTTACCCTAGCCCTAGCCCTAACCCTAGACCTTACCCTAACCCAAAGCCTACCACTAACCCTAATACAAACCCTCACCCTAACCCTAGCCCTCACCCTATACCTAACCCTAACCCTAACCCTAACCCTTGCCCTAGCCCAAGCCCTAGCCATAGCCCTAACCCTAACACTAGCCCTAGCCTTAGCCCTAACCCTTGTCCGAGCCCTAACCCTAACCATAGCCGTAACCCTAACCCTACCCTAATCCTACCCCTACCCCTTCCCATAACCCTAACCGTAGCCCTGACCCTAATGCTAACCCTGGCCCTAACACTAACCCTAACCCTCACCCTAACCCTAGTCCTGACCCTCACCCTAACCCAAACCGTAACCCTAACCCGATCTCTAACCCTAACCATAGCCCTTGCCCTAACCCTTGCCCTAGCCCTAGCCCTAGCCCGAGCCCTAACCCTCACCCTCACCCTCACCCTCACCCTAACCCTAACCCTAACCCTAACCATAGCCCTTCCCTAACCCTTGCCCTAGCCCTAGCCCTAGCCCTAACCCTAACCCTAACCCAAGCCCTACCCCTAGCCCTACCCCTAGCCCTTACCGTAGCCCTAGCAGTAACCCTAGCCCTAGCCTGAACACTAACCCTAACCCAAACCCTAACCCTAACCCTAACCCTAACTCTAACCTTAACCCTAACCCTAACCCTAACCCTAACCCTAACCCTAACCCTAACCCTAACCCTCGACCTAACCCTAGCCCTAACCCTAATCCTAACGCTAACCATAACCCTAACCCTAACAAAAAACCATATCCCTAAACCTAACTCTCACCCTAACACTAGCCTTAGCCCTAACCCTCTCACTAACTGTAACCCTAACCCTAATCCTAGCCTAAACTCTATCCCTAGCCCTAACCCTAACCCAACACCTACCACTAACCCTAACGCTAACCCAAACCCTAACCAGAACCAGAACCGTAACCCTAACCCTAACCCGAGCCCTAAACCTAACCCTAGCCCTAACCCTAACCCTAAGCCTAACCCTAGCGCTAACCCTAACCCTAACCCTAAACCTAACTATAGCCTTAACCCAAACCCTAGGCCTAGACCTAACCCTACCCCTACCCCTACCCCTAAACCAAACTGTAACCCTAAACTAAAACTGAACCCTAACCCTAACCCTAGCCCTAGCTCTAGTTCTAAACCTAGCCCTAACCCTGACCCTAGCCCTAGCCCTAACCCTAGACCTTACCCTAACTCAAAGCCTACCACTAACCCTAACACAAACCCTAACGATAACCGTAGACCTAACCCTAATGCTAACCCTAGCCCTAACACTAACCAGAACCCTCACCCTAACCCTAGCCCTCACCCTATACCTAACCCTAACCCTAAACCTAACCCTTGCCCTAGCCCAAGCCCTAGCCATAGCCCTAACACTAACACTAGCCCTAGCCTTAACCCTAACCCTTATCCGAGCCCTAACCCTAACCATAGCCATAACCCTAACCCTACCCTAATCCTACCCCGACCCCTTCCCATAAACCTAACCGTAGCCCTGACCCTAATGCTAACCCTGGCCCTAACACTAACCCTAACCCTCACCCTAACCCTAGTCCTGACCCTCACCCTAACCCCAACCGTAACCCTAACCCGATCTCTAACCCTAATCATAGCCCTTGCCCTAACCCTTGCCCTAACCCTTGCCCTAGCCCTAGCCCTAGCCCTAGCCCTAACCCTCACCCTAACCCTAACCCTAACCCTAACCCTAACCCTAACCATAGCCCTTGCCCTAACCCTTGCCCTAGCCCTAGCCCTAGCCCTAAAACTAACCCTAACCCAAGCCCTAACCCTAGCCCTAACCCTAGCTCTAACCGTAGCCCTAGCAGTAACCCTAGCCCTAGCCCGAACACTAACCCTAACCCTAACCCAAACCCTAACGCTAACCCTAACTCTAACCTTAACCCTAACCCTAACCCTAACCCTAACCCTAACCCTAACCCTCGACCTAACCCTAGCCCTAACCCTAATCCTAACGCTAACCATAACCCTAACCCTAACAAAAAACCATATCCCTAAACCTAAATCTCACCCTAACACTAGCCTTAGCCCTAACCCTCTCACTAACTGTAACCCTAACCCTAATCCTAGCCTAAACTCTATCCCTAGCCCTAACCCTAACCCAACACCTACCACTAACCCTAACGCTAACCCAAACCCTAACCAGAACCGTAACCCTAACCCTAACCCGAGCCCTAAACCTAACCCTAGCCCTAACCCTAAGCCTAACCCTAGCGCTAACCCTAACCCTAACCCTAAACCTAACTTTAGCCTTAACCCTAACCCTAGGCCTACACCTAACCCTACCCCTACCCCTACCCATAAACCAAACTGTAACCCTAAACTAAAACTGAACCCTAACCCTAACCTTACCCCTAGCTCTAGTTCTACCCCTATCCCTAACCCTTACCCTAGCCCTAGCCCTAACCCTAGACCTTACCCTAACTCAAAGCCTACCACTAACCCTAACACAAATCCTAACCATAACCGTAGCCCTAACCTTAATGCTAACCCTAGCCCTAACACTAACCAGAACCCTCACCCTAGCCCTAGCCCTAGCCCTAACCCTAGCCCTAGCCCGAACCCTAAGCCTAAGCCTAAGCCTAACCCTAACCCTAACCCTAGCCCAAAGCGTCACCCTAACGATAACCCTAACCCTAGAGCTAACCCTAACCCTAACCCTAACCCTAAACATCACCCTAGCCCTAACCCTAACCCTAACCCTTACCCTAACCCTAACCCTAACCCAAACAGTATCCCTAACCCTAAGCATAACCCTAGGCTTAGCCCTAACCCTCTCACTTACAATAACCCTAACCCTAACCCTAGCCCCAACCCTGACCCTAGCCCTAACCCTAACCCAACCCCTACCACTAACCCTAACCCTAACCCAAACCCTAACCCTAACCGTAACCCTAACCATAACCCGAGCCCTAAACCTAACCCTATCCCTAACCCTAAACGTAACCCTAGCGCTAACCCTAACGCTAACCCTAACCCTAAACCTAACCTTAGCCCTAATTCTAACCCTAGGCCTAGCCCTAACCCTAGCCCTAGCCCTACCCTAGCCCTACCCCTAACTCAAACTGTAACCCTAAACTGAACCTGAACCCTAACGCTAGCCCTAACTCTAGCTCTAACGCATGTCCTAACCGTTACCCTAGCCCTAGCCCTAGCCCTAACACTAGCCCTAGCCCTAACCCTAACCCTAACCCTAACCCTAAACATAACCCAAGCCCTAACCCTAGCCGTAGCCCTAACCCCACCCTAACCCTAACCCGAACTCTAGCCCTAACCCGAACCATAGCCCTAACCCTAACCCTAACCCTAGCCCTAGCCCTAGCCCTAGCCCTAGCCCTATACCTAGCCCTAGCCTGAGCCTTAACCCTAAACCTAACCCTAGCCCAGACCCTATCCCTAAACCTATCCCTACCCCTACACCTAACCCTATCCCTAACCCTAAACGTAACCCTAGCGCTAACCCTAGCTCTAACCCTAACCCTAAACCTAACCTTAGCCCTAATTGTAACCCTAGGCCTAGCCCTAACCCTAGCCCTAGCCCTACCCTACCCCTACCCCTACCTCAAACTGTAACCCTAAACTGAACCTGAACCCTAACGCTAGCCCTAACTCTAGCTCTAACGCATGTCCTAACCGTTACCCTAGCCCTAGTCCTAACACTAGCCCTAGCCCTAATCCTAACCCTAACCCTAACCCAAACCCTAACCCAAACCCTAGCCCTAACCCTAACCCAAAGCCTACCACTAAACCTAACCAAAACCCTAACCATAATCATAAACCTAACCCTAACCCTAGCCCTAACCCTAATGATAACCCTAGCCCTAACCCTAACCCTAAAACTAACCCTCACCCTAAACCTAGCCCTCACCCTAACCCTAACTCTACTCCTAACCCTAAACCTCACCAAACCCTAACCCTAGCCATAACGCAAGCCCTAACCGTAGGCCTAGCCCTAGCCCTAACCCTAACCCTAACCCTAACCCTAAACCTAAACCCAACTCTAATGCTAACGCTAACGCCAGCCCTAACCCTAATGCTAACCCTAGCCGTAACCCTCACCCTCACCCTAACCATAGCCCTCACACTGACCCTAAACTTAACCGTAACAATAGCCCTTGACCTAACCCTTGCCCTAGCCCTAGCCCTATCCCTAGCCCTAGTCCTATCCCTATCCCTATCCCTATCCCTATCCCTATCCCTAGTCCTATCCCTAGCCCTAACCCTAACCCAAGCCCAAACCCTAGCCGTAGCCCTAACCCCACCCTAACCCTAACCCGAACTCTAGCCCTAACCCGAACCCTAGCCCTAACCCTAACACTAACCCTAGCCCTAGCCCTAGCCCTAGCCCTATCCCTATCCCTATCCCTATCCCTATCCCTAGCCCGTGCCTTAACCCTAAACCTAACCCTAGCCCAGACCCTATCCCTAAACCTATCCCTACCCCTAAACCTAACCCTAGCCCTAGCCCTAACCCTAACCCTAACCCTAGTCCTAGCGCTAACCCTAACGCTAACCCTAACCCTAGCCCTAGCCCTAGCTTTAACCCTAGCCCTAGCCCTAAACCTAACCCCAACCCCAACCCTAACCCTAACCCAAACCATAAACCTACCCCAAACCCTAACCCTAACCCTAACCCAAACCGAACCCGAACTCAAACCCTAACCCCAACCCCAACCACAACACAACACCAACCGCAACCACAACCGTAAACCTAATCCTAACCCTAACCCTAACCCTAACCTCTACCCCAACCCTAGCCCTAACTCTAACCCTAACCCTAACCCTAACCGTAACCCTAACCGTAACCCCAAACCTAACGCTAGCCCTAGCCCTAACATTAACCCTAACCCTAGCCCTAACCCTAGACCTTACCCTAACCCAAAGCCTACCACTAACACTAATACAAACCCTAACCATAACCGTTGCCCTAACCCTAATGCTTACCCTAGCCCTAACACTAACCAGAACCCTCACCCTAACCCTAGCCCTCACCCTATACCTAACCTTAACCCTAACCCTTGCCCTAGCCCAAGACCTAGCCATAGCCCTAACCCTAACACTAGCCCTAGCCTTAGACCTAACCCTTGTCCGAACTCTAACCCTAACCATAGCCCTTGCCCTAACCCTTGCCCTAGCCCTAGCCCGAGCCCTAGCCCTAGCCCTCACCCTCACCCTCACCCTCACCCTAACCCTAACCCTAACCCTAACCATAGCCCTTGCCCTAACCCTTGCCCTAGCCCTAGCCCTAGCCCTAACCCTATCCCTAACCCAAGCCCTACCCCTAGCCCTAACCCTAGCCCTAACTGTAGCCCTAGCAGTAACCCTAGCCCTAGCCCGAACACTAACCCTAACCCAAACCCTAACCCTAACCCTAACTCTAACCTTAACCCTAACCCTAACCCTAACCCTAACCCTAACCCTAACCCTAACCCTAACCCTCGACCTAACCCTAGCCCTAACCCTAATCCTAACGCTAACCATAACCCTAACCCTAACAAAAAAACATATCCCTAAACCTAAATCTCACCCTAACACTAGCCTTAGCCCTAACCCTCTCACTAACTGTAACCCTAACCCTAATCCTAGCCTAAACTCTATACCTAGCACTAACCCTAACCCAACACCTACCACTAACCCTAACCCTAACGCTAACCCAAACCCTAACCAGAACCAGAACCGTAACCCTAACCCTAACCCGAGCCCTAAACCTAACCCTAGCCCTAACCCTAACCCTAAGCCTAACCCTAGCGCTAACCCTAACCCTAACCCTAAACCTAAATATAGCCTTAACCCAAACCCTAGGCCTAGACCTAACCCTACCCCTACCCCTACCCCTAAACCAAACTGTAACCCTAAACTAAAACTGAACCCTAACCCTAACCCTAGCCCTAGCTCTAGTTCTAAACCTAGCCCTAACCCTGACCCTAGCCCTAGCCCTAACCCTAGACCTTACCCTAACTCAAAGCCTACCACTAACCCTAACACAAACCCTAACCATAACCGTAGCCCTAACCCTAATGCTAACCCTAGCCCTAACACTAACCAGAACCCTCACCCTAACCCTAGCCCTCAACCTATACCTAACCCGAACCCTAACCATAACCCTAACCCTAACCCTAACCTAAGCCCTAACCCTAGCCCTAACCCTAGCCCTATCCGTAGCCCTAGCCCTAGCCCTAACCCTAACCCTAGCCCTAGCCCTAACCCTAACCCTAACCCTAACACTAATTCTAACCCTATCCGGAACCCGAACCCAAACTCAAACCCTAACCCCAACCCCAACCACAACACGACACCAACCACAACCCCAACCGTAACCCTCACCCTAACCTCAACCCCAACCCCAGCCCTAACCCTAACCCTAACCCTAAACCTAACCCTAGCCCTAACCCTAACTCTAACCCAAATCCTAAACCTAACCCAAACCCTAACCCTAGCCATAACCCTAACCCTAACCTTAGCCCAAACCCTAACCCTAGACCTAACCCTAACCCAAAGCCTACCACAAACCCTAACCCAAACCCTAACCATAACCATAGCCCTAACCGTGACCCTAACCGTAGCCCTAACCCTAATGCTAACCCTAGCCCTAACACTAACCCTAACCCTCACCCTAACCCTAGCCCTCACCCTAACCCTGACCCTAACCCTAACCCTAACCATAACCCTAACCATAGCCCTTGCCGTAACCCTTGCCGTAGCCCTAACCCTAGCCCTAACCCTAGTCGTAACCATAGCCCTAGCCCTAACCCTAGCCCTATCCCGAACCCTAACCCTAACCCTAACCCTAACCATAACACTAACCCTAACCCTAGACCTAACCCTAACCCTAACCCTAACCCTAACCCTAGCCCTAACCCTAAGCCTAACCCAAACCATATCCCTAAACCTAAGCCTAACCCTAACACTAGCCTTAGCCCTAACCCTCTCACTAACTGTAACCTAACCCTAATCATAGCCTAAACTCTATCCCTAGCCCTAACCCTAACCCAACACCTACCACTAACCGTAACGCTAACCCAAACCCTAACCAGAACCAGAACCGTAACCCAAAACCTAACCCGAGCCCTAAACCTAACCCTAGCCCTAACCCTAACCCTAAGCCTAACCCTAGCGCTAACCCTAACCCTAACCCTAAACCTAACTATAGCCTTAACCCTAACCCTAGGCCTAGACCTAACCCTACCCCTATGCCTACCCCTAAACCAAACTGTAACCCTAAACTGAAACTGAACCCTAACCCTAACCCTAGCCCTAGCTCTAGTTCTAAACCTAGCCCTAACCCTTACCCTAGCCCTAGCCCTAACCCTAGACCTTACCCTAACCCAAAGCCTACCACTAACCCTAATACCAACCCTAACCATAACCGTAGCCCTAACCCTAATGCTTACCCTAGCCCTAACACTAACCAGAACCCTCACCCTAACCCTAGCCCTCACCCTATACCTAACCCTAACCTTAACCCTTGCCCTAGCCATAGCC
>NC_139475.1:22012500-22052500 GCF_057233095.1 Heloderma suspectum | reverse complement strand
ACCCTAACCCTAACCCTAACCCTGACCCTGACCCTAACCACAAACCTAAGCCTAACCCTAACCCTAAGATTAACCCTAACGCTAACCCTAACCCCAACCCTAACCCTAACCCTAACTCCAACCCTAAACCTAACCCTAACCCTAACCCTAACCCTAACCCCAACCCGAACCCTAACCCCAACCCTAACCCCGACCCTAAACCTAACCCGAACCCTAACCCTGACCCTGACCACAACCCTAACCCTAACCCTAACCCTATCGCCAAACCTAACCCTAACCCTAAACCTGACGACTACCCAATCCCTAACACTAACCTAACCCTAACCCTGCCCCTAAACTTAACCCTAACCACATCCCTAACTCTAACCCTAACCCTAACCCTAACCCCTACCTAACCCTAACCCTAACCCTAAACCTAACCACTACCCTAACCCTAACCCTAACCCTAACACCAACCCTAACCCCAACCCTAACACTAAACTTAACCCAACCCTAACCCTAACACTAACCCTAACCACTACCCCAACCCGAACCCTAACCCCGACCCTAACCCCAACCCTAACCCTAACCCCAACCCTAACCCCAACCCTAACCCTAACCCTAACCCCAACCATAACCCCGACCCTAAACCTAACCCGAACCCTAACCCTAACCCTGACCCTGACCCTAACCCTATCCCTAACCCTAACCCTAACCACAACCCTAACCCTAACCCTAACCCTAACCCTAACCCTAACCATAGCCCTTGCCTAACCCTTGCCCTAGCTCTAGCCCTAGCCCTAGCCCTAACCCTAACCCAAGCCCTAACCCTAGCCCTAACCCTAGCCCTAACCTTAGCCCTAACTGTAGCCCTAGCAGTAACCCTAGCCCTAGCCCGAACACTGACCCTAACCCTAACACAAACCCTAACCCTAACCCTAACTCTAACCTTAACCCTAACCCTAACCCAAACCCTAACCCTAACCCTAACTCTAACCTTAACCCTAACCCAAACCCTAGCCCTAACCCTAACCCAAAGCCTACCACTAAACCTAACCAAAACCCTAACCATAATCATAAACCTAACCCTAACCCTAGCCCTAACCCTAATGATAACCCTAGCCCTAACCCTAACCCTAAAACTAACCCTCACCCTAAACCTAGCCCTCACCCTAACCCTAACTCTACTCCTAACCCTAAACCTCACCGAACCCTAACCCTAGACATGACGCAAGCCCTAACCGTAGCCCTAGCCCTAGCCCTAACCCTAACCCTAACCCTAAACCTAAACCTAAACCTAACTCTAATGCTAACGCTAACGCCAGCCCTAACCCTAATGCTAACCCTAGCCGTAACCCTCACCCTCACCCTAACCATAGCCCTCACACTGACCCTAACCCTAACCGTAACAATAGCCCTTGACCTAACCCTTGCCCTATCCCTATCCCTATCCCTAGTCCTATCCCTAGCCCTAACCCTAACCCTAACCCTAACCCAAGCCCAAACCCTAGCCGTATCCCTAACCCCACCCTAACCCTAACTCTAGCCCTAACCCGAACCCTAGCCCTAAACCTAACACTAACCCTAGCCCTAGCCCTAGACCTAGCCCTATCCCTATCCCTAGCCCTAGCCCGAGCCTTAACCCTAAACCTAACCCTAGCCCTAACCCTAACCCTAACCCTAACCCTAGCCCTAGCGCTAACCCTAACGCTAACCCTAACCCTAACCCTAGCCCTAGCCCTAGCTTTAACCCTAGCCCTAGCCCTAGCCCTAAACCTAACCCCAACCCCAACCCTAACCCTAACCCAAACCAGAAACCTACCCCAAACCCTAACCCTAAGCCGAACCGAACCCAAACTCAAACCCTAACCCCAACCCCAACCACAACACAACACCAACCGCAACCACAACCGTAAACCTAACCCTAACCCTAACCCTAATCCTAACCTCTACCCCAACCCTAGCCCTAACTCTAACCCTAACCCTAACCCTAACCCTAACCGTAACCCTAACCGTAACCCCAAACCTAACCCTAGCCCTAGCCCTAACATTAACCCTAACCCTAGCCCTAACCCTAGACCTTACCCTAACCCAAAGCCTACCACTAACCCTAATACAAACCCTAACCATAACCGTAGCCCTAACCCTAATGCTCACCCTAGCCCTAACACTAACCAGAACCCTCACCCTAACCCTAGCCCTCACCCTATACCTAACCCTAACCCTAACCCTAACCCTAACCCTTGCCCTAGCCCAAGCCCTAGCCATAGCCCTAACCCTAACACTAATCCTAGCCTTAGACCTAACCTTTGTCCGAGCCCTAACCCTAACCATAGCCGTAACCCTAACCCTACCCTAATACTACCCCTACACCTCCCCTAACCCTAACCGTAGCCCTGACCCTAATGCTAACCCTGGCCCTAACACTAACCCTAACCCTCACCCTAACCCTAGTCCTGACCCTCACCCTAACCCCAACCGTAACCCTAACCCGAACTCTAACCCTAACCATAGCCCTTGCCCTAACCCTTGCCCTAGCCCTAGCCCTAGCCCTAGCCCTAGCCCTAACCCTCACCCTCACCCTAACCCTAACCCTAACCCTAACCCTAACCCTAACCATAGCCCTTGCCTAACCCTTGCCCTCGCCCTAGCCCTAGCCCTAACCCTAACCCAAGCCCTAACCCTAGCCCTAACCCTAGCCCTAACCTTAGCCCTAACTGTAGCCCTAGCAGTAACCCTAGCCCTAGCCCGAACACTAACCCTAACCCTAACACAAACCTTAACCCTAACCCTAACTCTAACCTTAACCCTAACCCTAACCCAAACCCTAACCCTAACCCTAACCCTAACCCTAACCCTAACCCTAACTCTAACCTTAACCCTAACCCTAACCCTAACCCTAACCCTAACCCTCGACCTAACCCTAACCCTAGCCCTAACCCTAATCCTAACGCTAACCATAACCCTAACCCTAACAAAAAACCATATCCCTAAACCTAAATCTCACCCTAACACTAGCCTTAGCCCCAACCCTCTCACTAACTGTAACCCTAACCCTAATCCTAGCCTAAACGCTATCCCTAGCCCTAACCCTAACCCAACACCTACCACTAACCCTAACGCTAACCAAAACCCTAACCAGAACCAGAACCGTAACCCTAACCCTAACCTGAGCCCTAAACCTAACCCTAGCCCTAACCCTAACCCTAAGCCTAACCCTAGCGCTAACCCTAACCTTAACCCTAAACCTAACTATAGCCTTAACCCTAACCCTAGGCCTAGACCTAACCCTACCCCTATCCCTACCCCTAAACCAAACTGTAACCCTAAACTAAAACTGAACCCTAACCCTAACCCTAGCCCTAGCTCTAGTTCTAACCCTAGCCCTAACCCTTACCCTAGCCCTAGCCCTAACCCTAGACCTTACCCTAACTCAAAGCCTACCACTAACCCTAACACAAACCCTAACCATAACCGTAGCCCTAACCCTAATGCTAACCCTAGCCCTAACACTAACCAGAACCCTCACCCTAACCCTAGCCCTCACCCTATACCTAACCCGAACCCTAACCCTAACCCTAACCTAAGCCCTAACCCTAGCCCTAACCCTAGCCCTATCCGTAGCCCTAGCCCTAGCCCTAGCCCGAACCCTAACCCTAACCCTAACCCTAACCCTAAACCTAACCCTAACCCTAGCCCAAAGCGTCACCCTAACGATAACCCTAACCCTAGACCTAACCCTAACCCTAACCCTAACCCTAAACCTCACCCTAGCCCTAACCCTAACCCAAACCCTAACCCAAACCCTAGCCCTAACCCTAACCCAAAGCCTACCACTAAACCTAACCAAAACCCTAACCATAATCATAAACCTAACCCTAACCCTAGCCCTAACCCTAATGATAACCCTAGCTCAACCCTAACCCTAAAACTAACCCTCACCCTAAACCTAGCCCTCACCCTAACCCTAACTCTACTCCGAACACTAAACCTCACCGAACCCTAACCCTAGCCATGACGCAAGCCCTAACCGTAGCCCTAGCCCTAGCCCTAACCCTAACCCTAACCCTAACCCTAAACCTAAACCTAACTCTAATGCTAACGCTAATGCCAGCCCTAACCCTAATGCTAACCCTAGCCGTAACCCTCACCCTCACCCTCACCCTAACCATAGCCCTCACACTGACCCTAAACCTAACCGTAACAATAGCCCTTGACCTAACCCTTGCCCTATCCCTATCCCTATCCCTATCCCTAGTCCTAGCCCTATCCCTATCCCTATCCCTATCCCTATCCCTATCCCTGTCCCTAGTCCTATCCCTAACCCTAACCCTAACCCTAACCCTAACCTTAACCCTAACCCTAACCCTAACCCTAACCCTAACCCTAACCCTCGACCTAACCCTAGCCCTAACCCTAATCCTAACGCTAACCATAACCCTAACCCTAACAAAAAACCATATTCCTAAACCTAAATCTCACCCTAACACTAGCCTTAGCCCTAACCCTCTCACTAACTGTAACCCTAACCCTAATCCTAGCCCTAGCTCTAGTTCTAACCCTAGCCCTAACCCTTTCCCTAGCCCTAGCCCTAACCCTAGACCTTATCCTAGCCCTATCCGTAGCCCTAGCCCTAGCCCTAACCCTAACCCTAACCCGAACCCTAACCCTAACCCTAACCCTAACCCTAACCCTAACCCTAGACCTAACCCTAACCCTAACCCTAACCCTAAACCTCACCCTAGCCCTAACCCTAACCCAAACCCTTACCCTAACCCTAACCCTAACCCAAACAGTATCCCTAACCCTAAGCATAACCCTAGGCTTAGCCCGAAACCCTCTCACTTACAATAACCCTAACCCTAACCCTAGCCCCAACCCTGACCCTAGCCCTAACCCTAACCCAACCCCTACCACTAACCCTAACCCTAACCCTAACCATAACCATAACCCTAACCCTAACCCGAGCCCTAAACTTAACCCTATCCCTAACCCTAAACGTAACCCTAGCGCTAACCCTAACGCTAAGCCTAAGCCTAAACCTAACCTTAGCCCTAATTCTAACCCTAGGCCTAGCCCTAACCCTAGCCCTAGCCCGACCCTACCCCTACCCCTAACTCAAACTGTAACCCTAAACTGAACCTGAACCCTAACGCTAGCCCTAAATCTAGCTCTAACGCATGTCCTAACCATTAACCTAGCCCTAATCCTAACCCTAACCCTAACCCAAACCCTAACCCAAACCCTAGCCCTAACCCTAACCCAAAGCCTACCACTAAACCTAACCAAAACCCTAACCATAATCATAAACCTAACCCTAACCCTAGCCCTAACCCTAATGATAACCCTAGCCCTAACCCAAACCCTAAAACTAACCCTCACCCTAAACCTAGCCCTCACCCTAACCCTAACTCTACTCCTAACCCTAAACCTCACCGAACCCTAACCCTAGCCATAACGCTAGCCCTAACCGTAGCTCTAGCCCTAGCCCTAACCCTAACCCTAACCCTAACCCTAACCATAAACCTAAACCTAACTCTAACGCTAACGCCAGCCCTAACCCTAATGCTAACCCTAGCCGTAACCCTCATCCTCACCCTCACCCTAACCATAGCCCTCACACTGACCCTAACCCTAACTGTAACAATAGCCCTCGACCTAACCCTAGCCCTAACCCTAATCCTAACGCTAACCATAACCCTAACCCTAACAAAAAAACATATCCCTAAACCTAAATCTAACCCTAACACTGGCCTTAGCCCTAACCCTCTCACTAACTGTAACCCTAACCCTAATCCTAGCCTAAACTCTATCCCTAGCCCTAACCCTGACCCAACACCTACCACTAACCCTAACCCTAACGCTAACCCAAACCCTAACCAGAACCAGAACCGTAACCCTAACCCTAACCCGAGCCCTAAACTTAACCCTAGCCCTAACCCTAACCCTAAGCCTAACCCTAGCGCTAACCCTAACAATAACCCTAAACCTAACTATAGCCTTAACCCAAACCCTAGGCCTAGACCTACCCCTACCCCTACCCCTACCCCTAAACCAAACTGTAACCCTAAACTAAAACTGAACCCTAACCCTAACCCTAGCCCTAGCTCTAGTTCTAAACCTAGCCCTAACCCTGACACTAGCCCTAGCCCTAACCCTAGACCTTACCCTAACAAAAAGCCAACCACTAACCCTAACACAAACACTAACCAGAACCCTCACCCTAACCCTAGCCCTCACCCTATACCTAACCCGAACCATAAACCTAACCCTAACCCTAACCCTAACCTAAGACCTAACCCTAGCCCTAACCCTAGCCCTATCCATAGCCCTAGCCCTAGCCCTAACCCTAGCCCTAGCCCGAACCCGAACCCGAACCCTAACCCTAACCCTAACCCTAACCCTAGCCCAAAGCATAACCCTAACGATAACCCTAACCCTAGACCTAACCCTAACCCTAACCCTAACCCTAAACCTCACCCTAGCCCTAACCCTAACCCTAACCCTACCCCTACCCCTACCCCTACACCTAACCCTAGCCCTAGCACTAACCCTAACCCTAACCCTACCCCTAACCCTAACCCTAGCCCTAGCGCTAACCCTAACGCTAACCCTAACCCTAGCCCTAGCCCTAGCCCTAGCTTTAACCCTAGCCCTAGCCCTAACCCTAGCCCTAGCCCTAAACCTAACCCCAACCCCAACCCTAACCCTAACCCTAACCCTAACCCGAACCGAACCCGAACTCAAACCCTAACCCCAACCCCAACCACAACACCAACCGCAACCACAACCGTAACCCTAAGCCTAACACTAACCCTAACCCTAACCTCAACCACAACCCTAGCCCTAACTCTAACCCTAACCCTAACCCTAACCGTAACCCCAAACCTAACCCTAGCCCTAGCCCTAACATTAACCCTAACCCTAGCCATAGCCTTAATCCTCACCCTAACCCTAACCCAAACCCTAACCCAAACCCTAGCCCTAACCCTAACCCAAAGCCTACCACTAAACCTAACCAAAACCCTAACCATAATCATAATCATAAACCTAACCCTAACCCTAGCCCTAATCCTAATGATAACCCTAGCCCTAACCCTAACCCTAAAACTAACCCTCACCCTAAACCTAGGCCTCACCCTAACCCCAACCCTAACCCTAACCCTCACCAAGCCCTAACCCTAGCCCTAAGCCTAGCCCTAACCGTAGCCCTAGCCCCAGCCCTAACCCTCTCCCTAACCCTTGCCCTAGCCCTAGCCCTAGCCCTAACCCTAACCCAAGCCCTAACCCTAGCCCTAACCCTAGGCCTAACCGTAGCCCTAGCAGTAACCCTAGCCATAGCCCGAACACTAACCCTAACCCTAACCCAAACCCTAACCCTAACCCTAACTCTAACCTTAACCCCAACCCTAACCCTAACCCTAACCCTAACCCTAACCCTAACCCTAACCCTAACCCTCGACCTAACCCTAGCCCTAACCCTAATCCTAACGCTTACCATAACCCTAACCCTAACAAAAAACCATATCCCTAAACCTAAATCTCACCCTAACCCTAGCCTTAGCCCTAACCCTCTCACTAACTGTAACCCTAACCCTAATCCTAGCCCAAACCCTAACCCTAGCCCTAACCCAACCCCTACCACTAACCCTAACCCTAACCCAAACCCTAACCAGAACCGTAACCCTAAACCTAAAACTAACCCGAGCCCTAAACCTGAACCTAACCCTAACCCTAACCATAACCCTAACCCTAGCGCTAATCCTAACTCTAACGCTAACCCTAAACCTAACCCTAGCCCTAGCCCTAACCCTAGGCCTAGCCGTAACCATACACCTACCCCTACCCCTGCCCCTAACCCAAACTGTAACCCTAAACTGAACCTGAACCTGAACCCTAACCCTAGCCCTAGCTCTAGCTCTAACCCTAGCCCTAACCGTTACCCTAGCCCTAGCCCTAGCCCTAACCCTAGCCCTAATCCTACCCCGAACCCTAACCCTAACCCTAGCCCTAACCCTAACACTAACCCTAGCCCTAACCCTAACCCTAACCCTAACCCTAACCCTAACCCTAACCCTAACCCTCACCCTAACCCTAGCCCTAGCCCTAACACTAACACTAACCCTATCCCTATCCCTATCCCTATCCCTATTCCTATCCCTATCCCAAGCCCTAGCCCTAGCTCTAACACTACAACTAACCCTAGCCCTACCCCTAAACCTGCCCCTAAGCCTAACCCTAACCCTACACCTAAACCTAACCCTAACCCTAACCCTAACCCTAACACTAACCCTAGCCCTAGCCCTAACCCTAACACAAACCCTAGCCCTAGCCCTCGCCCTAAACCTAACCCTAAACCTAACCCTAACCCTAACCCTAACCCTAGCCCTAGCCCTAGCCCTAACCCTACCCTAAACCTAACCTGAACTCTAGCCCTAACCCTTGCCCTAACTCTAACCCTAACCCTAACCCTAACCCTAACCATAGCCGTAACCCTAACACTACCCTAATCCTACCCCTACCCGTACCCCTACCCCTCACCCTAACCCTAGCCCTGACCCTCACCCTAACCCCAACCCTAACCCTAACCCTAACTCTAACTCTAAGCATAGCCCTTACCCTAACCCTTGCCCTAGCCCTAGCCCTAGCCGTAACCCTCACCCTCACCCTAACCCTAACCCTAACCCTAACCCTAACCCTAACCATAGCCCTTGCCTAACCCTTGCCCTAGCTCTAGCCCTAGCCCTAGCCCTAGCCCTAACCCTAACCCAAGCCCTAACCCTAGCCCTAACCCTAGCCCTAACCTTAGTCCTAACTGTAGCCCTAGCAGTAACCCTAGCCCTAGCCCGAACACTGACCCTAACCCTAACACAAACCCTAACCCTAACCCTAACTCTAACCTTAACCCTAACCCTAACCCAAACCCTAACCCTAACCCTAACTCTAACCTTAACCCTAACCCTAACCCTAACCCACGACCTAACCCTAGCCCTAACCCTAATCCTAACGCTAACCATAACCCTAACCCTAACAAAAAACCATATCCCTAAACCTAAATCTCACCCTAACACTAGCCTTAGCCCTAACCCTCTCACTAACTGTAACCCTAACCCTAATCCTAGCCTAAACGCTATCCCTATCCCTAACCCTAACCCAACACCTACCACTAACCCTAACGCTAACCCAAACCCTAACCAGAACCAGAACCGTAACCCTAACCCTAACCTGAGCCCTAAACCTAACCCTAGCCCTAACCCTAACCCTAAGCCTAACCCTAGCGCTAACCCTAACCTTAACCCTAAACCTAACTATAGCCTTAACCCTAACCCTAGGCCTAGACCTAACCCTACCCCTACCCCTACCCCTAAACCAAACTGTAACCCTAAACTAAAACTGAACCCTAACCCTAACCCTAGCCCTAGCTCTAGTTCTAACCCTAGCCCTAACCCTGACCCTAGCCCTAGCCCTAACCCTAGACCTTACCCTAACTCAAAGCCTACCACTAACCCTAACACAAACCCTAACCATAACCGTAGCCCTAACCCTAATGCTAACCCTAGACCTAACACTAACCAGAACCCTCACCCTAACCCTAGCCCTCACCCTATACCTAACCCGAACCATAACCCTAACCCTAACCCTAACCTAAGCCCTAACCCTAGCCCTAACCCTAGCCCTATCCGTAGCCCTAGCCCTAGCCCTAAACCTAGCCCTAGCCCGAACCCTAACCCTAACCCTAACCCTAACCCTAACCCTAGCCCAAAGCGTCACCCTAAAGATAACCCTAACCCTAGACCTAACCCTAACCCTAACCCTAACCCTAAACCTCACCCTAGCCCTAACCCTAACCCAAACCCTAACCCAAACCCTAGCCCTAACCCTAACCCAAAGCCTACCACTAAACCTAACCAAAACCCTAACCATAATCATAAACCTAACCCTAACCCTAGCCCTAACCCTAATGATAACCCTAGCCCAACCCTAACCCTAAAACTAACCCTCACCCTAAACCTAGCCCTCACCCTAACCCTAACTCTACTCCGAACACTAAACCTCACCGAACCCTAACCCTAGCCATGACGCAAGCCCTAACCGTAGCCCTAGCCCTAGCCCTAAACCTAACCCTAACCCTCCCCCTAAACCTAAACCTAACTCTAATGCTAACGCTAACGCCAGCCCTAACCCTAATGCTAACCCTAGCCGTAACCCTCACCCTCACCCTAACCATAGCCCTCACACTGATCCTAAACCTAACCGTAACAATAGCCCTTGACCTAACCCTTGCCCTATCCCTATCCCTATCCCAATCCCTAGTCCTATCCCTATCCCTATCCCTATCCCTATCCCTAGTCCTATCCCTAACCCTAACCCTAACCCTAACCCTAACCCAAGCCCAAACCCTAGCCGTAGCCCTAACCCCACCCTAACCCTAACCCGAACTCTAGCCCTAACCCGAACCCTAGCCCTAACCCTAACACTAACCCTAGCCCTAGCCCTAGCCCTAGCCCTAGCCCTAGCCCGAGCCTTAACCCTAAACCTAACCCTAGCCCAGACCCTATCCCTAAACCTATCCCTACCCCTAAACCTAACCCTAGCACTAACCCTAACCCTAACCCTAGCCCTAGCGCTAACCCTAACGCTAACCCTAACCCTAGCCCTAGCCCTAGCTTTAACCCTAGCCCTAGCCCTAGCCCTAAACCTAACCCCAACCCCAACCCTAACCCTAACCCAAACCATAAACCTACCCCAAACCCTAACCCTAACCCGAACCGAACCCGAACTCAAACCCTAACCCCAACCCCAACCACAACACAACACCAACCGCAACCACAACCGTAAACCTAACCCTAACCCTAACCCTAACCCTGACCTCTACCCCAACCCTAGCCCTAACTCTAACCCTAACCCTAACCCTAACCCTAACCGTAACCCTAACCGTAACCCCAAACCTAACCCTAGCGCTAGCCCTAACATTAACCCTAACCCTAGCCCTAACCCTAGACCTTACCCTAACCCAAAGCCTACCACTAACCCTAATACAAACCCTAACCATAACCGTAGCCCTAGCCCTAATGCTCACCCTAGCCCTAACACTAACCAGAACCCTCACCCTAACCCTAGCCCTCACCCTATACCTAACCCTAACCCTAACCCTAACCCTTGCCCTAGCCCAAGCCCTAGCCATAGCCCTAACCCTAACACTAGCCCTAGCCTTAGACCTAACCCTTGTCCGAGCCCTAACCCTCACCATAGCCGTAACCCTAACCCTACCCTAATCCTACCCCTACCCCTCCCCTAACCCTAACCGTAGCCCTGACCCTAATGCTAACCCTGGCCCTAACACTAACCCTAACCCTCACCCTAACCCTAGTCCTGACCCTCACCCTAACCCCAACCGTAACCCTAACCCGAACTCTAACCCTAACCTTAGCCCTTGCCCTAACCCTTGCCCTAGCTCTAGCCCTAGCCCTAGCCCTAACCCTAACCCTAACCCAAGCCCTACCCCTAGACCTAACCCTACCCTAACCGTAGCCCTAGCAGTAACCCTAGCCCTAGCCCGAACACTAACCCTAACCCAAACCCTAACCCTAACCCTAACCCTAACTCTAACCTTAACCCTAACCCTAACCCTAACCCTAACCCTAGCCCTAACCCTAATCCTAACGCTAAACATAACCCTAACCCTAACAAAAAACCATATCCCTAAACCTAACTCTCACCCTAACACTAGCCTTAGCCCTAACCCTCTGACTAACTGTAACCCTAACCCTAATCCTAGCCTAAACTCTATCCCTAGCCCTAACCCTAACCCAACACCTACCACTTACCCTAACGCTAACCCAAACCCTAACCAGAACCAGAACCGTAACCCTAACCCTCACCCTAACCCTAGCCCTGACCCTCACCCTAACCCCAACCCTAACCCTAACCCTAACTCTAACTCTAAGCATAGCCCTTACCCTAACCCTTGCCCTAGCCCTAGCCCTAGCCGTAACCCTCACCCTAACCCTAACCCTAACCCTAACCCTAACCCTAAACCTAACCATAGCCCTTGCCTAACCCTTGCCCTAGCTCTAGCCCTAGCCCTAGCCCTAGCCCTAACCCTAACCCAAGCCCTAACCCTAGCCCTAACCCTAGCCCTAACCTTAGCCCTAACTGTAGCCCTAGCAGTAACCCTAGCCCTAGCCCGAACACTGACCCTAACCCTAACACAAACCCTAACCCTAACCCTAACTCTAACCTTAACCCTAACCCTAACCCAAACCCTAACCCTAACCCTAACCCTAACTCTAACCTTAACCCTAACCCAAACCCTAGCCCTAACCCTAACCCAAAGCCTACCACTAAACCTAACCAAAACCCTAACCATAATCATAAACCTAACCCTAACCCTAATGATAACCCTAGCCCTAACCCTAACCCTAAAACTAACCCTCACCCTAAACCTAGCCCTCACCCTAACCCTAACTCTACTCCTAACCCTAAACCTCACCGAACCCTAACCCTAGACATGACGCAAGCCCTAACCGTAGCCCTAGCCCTAGCCCTAACCCTAACCCTAACCCTAACCCTAAACCTAAACCTAACTCTAATGCTAACGCTAACGCCAGCCCTAACCCTAATGCTAACCCTAGCCGTAACCCTCACCCTCACCCTCATCCTAACCATAGCCCTCACACTGACCCTAACCCTAACCGTAACAATAGCCCTTGACCTAACCCTTGCCCTATCCCTATCCCTATCCCTATCCCTATCCCTAGTCCTATCCCTAGCCCTAACCCTAACCCTAACCCTAACCCAAGCCCAAACCCTAGCCGTATCCCTAACCCCACCCTAACCCTAACTCTAGCCCTAACCCGAACCCTAGCCCTAAACCTAACACTAACCCTAGCTCTCACTAACTGTAACCTAACCCTAATCCTAGCCTAAACTCTATCCCTAGCCCTAACCCTAACCCAACACCTACCACTAACCGTAACGCTAACCCAAACCCTAACCAGAACCAGAACCGTAACCCTAAACCTAACCCGAGCCCTAAACCTAACCCTAGCCCTAACCCTAGCCCTAACCCTAACCCTAAGCCTAACCCTAGCGCTAACCCTAACCCTAACCCTAAACCTAACTATAGCCTTAACCCTAACCCTAGGCCTAGACCTACCCCTACCCCTACCCCTACCCCTAAACCAAACTGTAACCCTAAACTGAAACTGAACCCTAACCCTAACCCTAGCCCTAGCTCTAGTTCTAAACCTAGCCCTAAACCTTACCCTAGCCCTAGCCCTAACCCTAGACCTTACCCTAACCCAAAGCCTACCACTAACCCTAATACAAACCCTCACCCTAACCCTAGCCCTCACCCTATACCTAACCCTAACCCTAACCCTAACCCTTGCCCTAGCCCAAGCCCTAGCCATAGCCCTAACCCTAACACTAGCCCTAGCCTTAGCCCTAACCCTTGTCCGAGCCCTAACCCTAACCATAGCCGTAACCCTAACCCTACCCTAATCCTACCCCTACCCCTTCCCATAACCCTAACCGTAGCCCTGACCCTAATGCTAACCCTGGCCCTAACACTAACCCTAACCCTCACCCTAACCCTAGTCCTGACCCTCACCCTAACCCCAACCGTAACCCTAACCCGATCTCTAACCCTAACCATAGCCCTTGCCCTAACCCTTGCCCTAGCCCTAGCCCGAGCCCTAACCCTCACCCTCACCCTAACCCTAACCCTAACCCTAACCCTAACCCTAACCCTAACCATAGCCGTAACCCTAACACTACCCTAATCCTACCCCTACCCGTACCCCTACCCCTAACCCTAACCCTAGCCCTAACCCTAATGATAACCCTAGCCCAACCCTAACCCTAAAACTAACCCTCACCCTAAACCTAGCCCTCACCCTAACCCTAACTCTACTCCGAACACTAAACCTCACCGAACCCTAACCCTAGCCATGACGCAAGCCCTAACCGTAGCCCTAGCCCTAGCCCTAAACCTAACCCTAACCCTCCCCCTAAACCTAAACCTAACTCTAATGCTAACGCTAACGCCAGCCCTAACCCTAATGCTAACCCTAGCCGTAACCCTCACCCTCACCCTAACCATAGCCCTCACACTGACCCTAAACCTAACCGTAACAATCGCCCTTGACCTAACCCTTGCCCTATCCCTATCCCAATCCCTAGTCCTATCCCTATCCCTATCCCTATCCCTATCCCTAGTCCTATCCCTAACCCTAACCCTAACCCTAACCCTAACCCTAACCCAAGCCCAAACCCTAGCCGTAGCCCTAACCCCACCCTAACCCTAACCCGAACTCTAGCCCTAACCCGAACCCTAGCCCTAACCCTAACACTAACCCTAGCCCTAGCCCTAGCCCTAGCCCTAGCCCGAGCCTTAACCCTAAACCTAACCCTAGCCCAGACCCTATCCCTAAACCTATCCCTACCCCTAAACCTAACCCTAGCACTAAACCTAACCCTAACCCTAGCCCTAGCGCTAACCCTAACGCTAACCCTAACCCTAGCCCTAGCCCTAGCTTTAACCCTAGCCCTAGCCCTAGCCCTAAACCTAACCCCAACCCCAACCCTAACCCTAACCCAAACCATAAACCTACCCCAAACCCTAACCCTAACCCGAACCGAACCCGAACTCAAACCCTAACCCCAACCCCAACCACAACACAACACCAACCGCAACCACAACCGTAAACCTAACCCTAACCCTAACCCTAACCTCTACCCCAACCCTAGCCCTAACTCTAACCCTAACCCTAACCCTAACCCTAACCGTAACCCTAACCGTAACCCCAAACCTAACCCTAGCCCTAGCCCTAACATTAACCCTAACCCTAGCCCTAACCCTAGACCTTACCCTAACCCAAAGCCTACCACTAACCCTAATACAAACCCTAACCATAACCGTAGCCCTAACCCTAATGCTCACCCTAGCCCTAACACTAACCAGAACCCTCACCCTAACCCTAGCCCTCACCCTATACCTAACCCTAACCCTAACCCTAACCCTAACCCTTGCCCTAGCCCAAGCCCTAGCCATAGCCCTAACCCTAACACTAGCCCTAGCCTTAGACCTAACCCTTGTCCGAGCCCTAACCCTAACCATAGCCGTAACCCTAACCCTACCCTAATCCTACCCCTACCCCTCCCCTAACCCTAACCGTAGCCCTGACCCTAATGCTAACCCTGGCCCTAACACTAACCCTAACCCTCACCCTAACCCTAGTCCTGACCCTCACCCTAACCCCAACCGTAACCCTAACCCGAACTCTAACCCTAACCATAGCCCTTGCCCTAACCCTTGCCCTAGCCCTAGCCCTAGCCCTAGCCCTAGCCCTAGCCCTAGCCCTAACCCTCACCCTCACCCTAACCCTAACCCTAACCCTAACCATAGCCCTTGCCCTAACCCTTGCCCTAGCCCTAGCCCTAGCCCTAGCCCTAACCCTAACCCTAACCCAAGCCCTACCCCTAGACCTAACCCTAGCCCTAACCGTAGCCCTAGCAGTAACCCTAGCCCTAGCCCGAACACTAACCCTAACCCAAACCCTAACCCTAACCCTAACCCTAACTCTAACCTTAACCCTAACCCTAACCCTAACCCTAACCCTAACCCTAGCCCTAACCCTAATCCTAACGCTAAACATAACCCTAACCCTAACAAAAAACCATATCCCTAAACCTAACTCTCACCCTAACACTAGCCTTAGCCCTAACCCTCTCACTAACTGTAACCCTAACCCTAATCCTAGCCTAAACTCTATCCCTAGCCCTAACCCTAACCCAACACCTACCACTTACCCTAACGCTAACCCAAACCCTAACCAGAACCAGAACCGTAACCCTAACCCTCACCCTAACCCTAGCCCTGACCCTCACCCTAACCCCAACCCTAACCCTAACCCTAACTCTAACTCTAAGCATAGCCCTTACCCTAACCCTTGCCCTAGCCCTAGCCCTAGCCGTAACCCTCACCCTAACCCTAACCCTAACCCTAACCCTAACCATAGCCCTTGCCTAACCCTTGCCCTAGCTCTAGCCCTAGCCCTAGCCCTAGCCCTAACCCTAACCCAAGCCCTAACCCTGGCCCTAACCCTAGCCCTAACCTTAGCCCTAACTGTAGCCCTAGCAGTAACCCTAGCCCTAGCCCGAACACTGACCCTAACCCTAACACAAACCCTAACCCTAACCCTAACTCTAACCTTAACCCTAACCCTAACCCAAACCCTAACCCTAACCCAAACCCTAACCCTAACCCTAACTCTAACCTTAACCCTAACCCTAACCCTAAACCTAACCCTAACCCTAACCCTAACCCACGACCTAACCCTAGCCCTAACCCTAATCCTAACGCTAACCATAACCCTAACCCTAACAAAAAACCATATCCCTAAACCTAAATCTCACCCTAACACTAGCCTTAGCCCTAACCCTCTCACTAACTGTAACCCTAACCCTAATCCTAGCCTAAACGCTATCCCTATCCCTAACCCTAACCCAACACCTACCACTAACCCTAACGCTAACCCAAACCCTAACCAGAACCAGAACCGTAACCCTAACCCTAACCTGAGCCCTAAACCTAACCCTAGCCCTAACCCTAACCCTAAGCCTAACCCTAGCGCTAACCCTAACCTTAACCCTAAACCTAACTATAGCCTTAACCCTAACCCTAGGCCTAGACCTAACCCTACCCCTACCCCTACCCCTAAACCAAACTGTAACCCTAAACTAAAACTGAACCCTAACCCTAACCCTAGCCCTAGCTCTAGTTCTAACCCTAGCCCTAACCCTTACCCTAGCCCTAGCCCTAACCCTAGACCTTACCCTAACTCAAAGCCTACCACTAACCCTAACACAAACCCTAACCATAACCGTAGCCCTAACCCTAATGCTAACCCTAGACCTAACACTAACAAGAACCCTCACCCTAACCCTAGCCCTCACCCTATACCTAACCCGAACCATAACCCTAACCCTAACCCTAACCTAAGCCCTAACCCTAGCCCTAACCCTAGCCCTATCCGTAGCCCTAGCCCTAGCCCTAACCCTAGCCCTAGCCCGAATCCTAACCCTAACCCTAACCCTAACCCTAACCCTAACCCTAGCCCAAAGCGTCACCCTAACGATAACCCTAACCCTAGACCTAACCCTAACCCTAACCCTAACCCTAAACCTCACCCTAGCCCTAACCCTAACCCAAACCCTAACCCAAACCCTAGCCCTAACCCTAACCCAAAGCCTACCACTAAACCTAACCAAAACCCTAACCATAATCATAAACCTAACCCTAACCCTAGCCCTAACCCTAATGATAACCCTAGCCCAACCCTAACCCTAAAACTAACCCTCACCCTAAACCTAGCCCTCACCCTAACCCTAAATCTACTCCGAACACTAAACCTCACCGAACCCTAACCCTAGCCATGACGCAAGCCCTAACCGTAGCCCTAGCCCTAGCCCTAAACCTAACCCTAACCCTCCCCCTAAACCTAAACCTAACTCTAATGCTAACGCTAACGCCAGCCCTAACCCTAATGCTAACCCTAGCCGTAACCCTCACCCTCACCCTAACCATAGCCCTCACACTGACCCTAACCCTAACCGTAACAATAGCCCTTGACCTAACCCTTGCCCTATCCCTATCCCAATCCCTAGTCCTATCCCTATCCCTATCCCTATCCCTATCCCTATCCCTAGTCCTATCCCTAACCCTAACCCTAACCCTTACCCTAACCCAAGCCCAAACCCTAGCCGTAGCCCTAACCCCACCCTAACCCTAACCCGAACTCTAGCCCTAACCCGAACCCTAGCCCTAACCCTAACACTAACCCTAGCCCTAGCCCTAGCCCTAGCCCTAGCCCTAGCCCGAGCCTTAACCCTAAACCTAACCCTAGCCCAGACCCTATCCCTAAACCTATCCCTACCCCTAAACCTAACCCTAGCACTAACCCTAACCCTAACCCTAGCCCTAGCGCTAACCCTAACGCTAACCCTAACCCTAGCCCTAGCCCTAGCTTTAACCCTAGCCCTAGCCCTAGCCCTAAACCTAACCCCAACCCCAACCCTAACCCTAACCCAAACCATAAACCTACCCCAAACCCTAACCCTAACCCGAACCGAACCCGAACTCAAACCCTAACCCCAACCCCAACCACAACACAACACCAACCGCAACCACAACCGTAAACCTAACCCTAACCCTAACCCTAACCCTAACCTCTACCCCAACCCTAGCCCTAACTCTAACCCTAACCCTAACCCTAACCCTAACCCTAACCGTAACCCTAACCGTAACCCCAAACCTAACCCTAGCCCTAGCCCTAACATTAACCCTAACCCTAGCCCTAACCCTAGACCTTACCCTAACCCAAAGCCTACCACTAACCCTAATACAAACCCTAACCATAACCGTAGCCCTAGCCCTAATGCTCACCCTAGCCCTAACACTAACCAGAACCCTCACCCTAACCCTAGCCCTCACCCTATACCTAACCCTAACCCTAACCCTTGCCCTAGCCCAAGCCCTAGCCATAGCCCTAACCCTAACACTAGCCCTAGCCTTAGACCTAACCCTTGTCCGAGCCCTAACCCTAACCATAGCCGTAACCCTAACCCTACCCTAATCCTACCCCTACCCCTCCCCTAACCCTAACCGTAGCCCTGACCCTAATGCTAACCCTGGGCCTAACACTAACCCTCACCCTCACCCTAACCATAGCCCTTGCCCTAACCCTTGCCCTAGCCCTAGCCCTAGCCCTAGCCCTAGCCCTAACCCTCACCCTCACACTAACCCTAACCCTAACCCTAACCATAGCCCTTGCCCTAACCCTTGCCCTAGCCCTAGCCCTAGCCCTAGCCCTAACCCTAACCCTAACCCAAGCCCTACCCCTAGACCTAACCCTAGCCCTAACCGTAGCCCTAGCAGTAACCCTAGCCCTAGCCCGAACACTAACCCTAACCCAAACCCTAACCCTAACCCTAACCCTAACTCTAACCTTAACCCTAACCCTAACCCTAACCCTAACCCTAACCCTAGCCCTAACCCTAATCCTAACGCTAAACATAACCCTAACCCTAACAAAAAACCATATCCCTAAACCTAACTCTCACCCTAACACTAGCCTTAGCCCTAACCCTCTCACTAACTGTAACCCTAACCCTAATCCTAGCCTAAACTCTATCCCTAGCCCTAACCCTAACCCAACACCTACCACTTACCCTAACGCTAACCCAAACCCTAACCAGAACCAGAACCGTAACCCTAACCCTCACCCTAACCCTAGCCCTGACCCTCACCCTAACCCCAACCCTAACCCTAACCCTAACTCTAACTCTAAGCATAGCCCTTACCCTAACCCTTGCCCTAGCCCTAGCCCTAGCCGTAACCCTCACCCTAACCCTAACCCTAACCCTAACCCTAACCATAGCCCTTGCCTAACCCTTGCCCTAGCTCTAGCCCTAGCCCTAGCCCTAGCCCTAACCCTAACCCAAGCCCTAACCCTGGCCCTAACCCTAGCCCTAACCTTAGCCCTAACTGTAGCCCTAGCAGTAACCCTAGCCCTAGCCCGAACACTGACCCTAACCCTAACACAAACCCTAACCCTAACCCTAACTCTAACCTTAACCCTAACCCTAACCCTAACCCAAACCCTAACCCTAACCCTAACTCTAACCTTAACCCTAACCCTAACCCAAACCCTAGCCCTAACCCTAACCCAAAGCCTACCACTAAACCTAACCAAAACCCTAACCATAATCATAAACCTAACCCTAACCCTAGCCCTAACCCTAATGATAACCCTAGCCCTAACCCTAACCCTAAAACTAACCCTCACCCTAAACCTAGCCCTCACCCTAACCCTAACTCTACTCCTAACCCTAAACCTCACCGAACCCTAACCCTAGACATGACGCAAGCCCTAACCGTAGCCCTAGCCCTAGCCCTAACCCTAACCCTAACCCTAAACCTAAACCTAAACCTAACTCTAATGCTAACGCTAACGCCAGCCCTAACCCTAATGCTAACCCTAGCCGTAACCCTCACCCTCACCCTCACCCTAACCATAGCCCTCACACTGACCCTAACCCTAACCGTAACAATAGCCCTTGACCTAACCCTTGCCCTATCCCTATCCCTATCCCTATCCCTATCCCTAGTCCTATCCCTAGCCCTAACCCTAACCCTAACCCTAACCCAAGCCCAAACCCTAGCCGTATCCCTAACCCCACCCTAACCCTAACTCTAGCCCTAACCCGAACCCTAGCCCTAAACCTAACACTAACCCTAGCCCTAGCCCTAGACCTAGCCCTATCCCTATCCCTAGCCCTAGCCCGAGCCTTAACCCTAAACCTAACCCTAGCCCTAACCCTAACCCTAACCCTAACCCTAGCCCTAGCGCTAACCCTAACGCTAACCCTAACCCTAACCCTAGCCCTAGCCCTAGCTTTAACACTAGCCCTAGCCCTAGCCCTAGCCCTAACCCTAACCCAAGCCCTAACCCTAGCCCTAACCCTAGCCCTAACCTTAGCCCTAACTGTAGCCCTAGCAGTAACCCTAGCCCTAGCCCGAACACTAACCCTAACCCTAACACAAACCCTAACCCTAACCCTAACTCTAACCTTAACCCTAACCCTAACCTTAACCCTAACCCTAAACCTCGACCTAACCCTAGCCCTAACCCTAATCCTAACGCTAACCATAACCCTAACCCTAACAAAAAACCGTATCCCTAAACCTAAATCTCACCCTAACACTAGCCTTAGCCCTAACCCTCTCACTAACTGTAACCTAACCCTAATCCTAGCCTAAACTCTATCCCTAGCCCTAACCCTAACCCAACACCTACCACTAACCGTAACGCTAACCCAAACCCTAACCAGAACCAGAACCGTAACCCTAACCCTAACCCGAGCCCTAAACCTAACCCTAGCCCTAACCCTAGCCCTAACCCTAACCCTAAGCCTAACCCTAGCGCTAACCCTAACCCTAACCCTAAACCTAACTATAGCCTTAACCCTAACCCTAGGCCTAGACCTACCCCTACCCCTACCCCTACCCCTAAACCAAACTGTAACCCTAAACTGAAACTGAACCCTAACCCTAACCCTAGCCCTAGCTCTAGTTCTAAACCTAGCCCTAAACCTTACCCTAGCCCTAGCCCTAACCCTAGACCTTACCCTAACCCAAAGCCTACCACTAACCCTAATACAAACCCTCACCCTAACCCTAGCCCTCACCCAAAACCTAATCCTAACCCTAACCCTAACCCTTGCCCTAGCCCAAGCCCTAGCCATAGCCCTAACCCTAACACTAGCCCTAGCCTTAGCCCTAACCCTTGTCCGAGCCCTAACCCTAAACATAGCCGTAACCCTAACCCTACCCTAATCCTACCCCTACCCCTTCCCATAACCCTAACCGTAGCCCTGACCCTAATGCTAACCCTGGCCCTAACACTAACCCTAACCCTCACCCTAACCCTAGTCCTGACCCTCACCCTAACCCCAACCGTAACCCTAACCCGATCTCTAACCCTAACCATAGCCCTTGCCCTAACCCTTGCCCTAGCCCTAGCCCTAGCCCGAGCCCTAACCCTCACCCTCACCCTAACCCTAACCCTAACCCTAACCCTAACCCTAACCCTAACCATAGCCCTTCCCTAACCCTTGCCCTAGCCCTAGCCCTAGCCCTAACCCTAACCCTAACCCAAGCCCTACCCCTAGCCCTAACCCTAGCCCTTACCGTAGCCCTAGCAGTAACCCTAGCCCTAGCCTGAACACTAACCCTAACCCAAACCCTAACCCTAACCCTAACCCTAACTCTAACCTTAACCCTAACCCTAACCCTAACCCTAACCCTAACCCTCGACCTAACCCTAGCCCTAACCCTTACCCTAGCCCTAGCCCTAACCCTAGACCTTATCCTAGCCCTATCCGTAGCCCTAGCCCTAGCCCTAACCCTAGCCCTAGCCCGAACCCTAACCCTAACCCTAACCTTAACCCTAACCCTAGCCCAAAGCGTCACCCTAACGATAACCCTAACCCTAGAACTAACCCTAACCCTAACCCTAACCCTAAACCTCACCCTAGCCCTAACCCTAACCCAAACCCTTACCCTAACCCTAACCCTAACCCTAACCCAAACAGTATCCCTAACCCTAAGCATAACCCTAGGCTTAGCCCTAACCCTCTCACTTACAATAACCCTAACCCTAACCCTAGCCCCAACCCTGACCCTAGCCCTAACCCTAACCCAACCCCTACCACTAACCCTAACCCTAACCCTAACCATAACCGTAACCCTAACCCTAACCCGAGCCCTAAACCTAACCCTATCCCTAACCCTAAACGTAACCCTAGCGCTAACCCTAACGCTAACCCTAACCCTAAACCTAACCTTAGCCCTAATTCTAACCCTAGGCCTAGCCCTAACCCTAGCCCTAGCCCTACCCTACCCCTACCCCTAACTCAAACTGTAACCCTAAACTGAACCTGAACCCTTACGCTAGCCCTAACTCTAGCTCTAACGCATGTCCTAACCGTTACCCTAGCCCTAGCCCTAGCCCTAAGACTAGCCCTAGCCCTAATCCTAACCCTAACCCTAACCCAAACCCTAACCCAAACCCTAGTCCTAACCCTAACCCAAAGCCTACCACTAAACCTAACCAAAACCCTAACCATAATCATAAACCTAACCCTAACCCTAGCCCTAACCCTAATGATAACCCTAGCCCTAACCCAAACCCTAAAACTAACCCTACCCTAAACCTAGCCCTCACCCTAACCCTAACTCTACTCCTAACCGTAAACCTCACCGAACCCTAAACCTAGCCATAACGCTAGCACTAACCGTAGCCCTAGCCCTAGCCCTAACCCTAACCCTAACCCTAACCCTAACCCTTAACCTAAACCTAACTCTAACGCTAACGCCAGCCCTAACCCTAATGCTATCCCTAGCCGTAACCCTCACCGTCACCCTCACCCTAACCATAGCCCTCACACTGACCCTAACCCTAACCGTAACAATAGCCCTTGACCTAACCCTTGCCCTAGCCCTAGCCCTATCCCTATCCCTAGTCCTATCCCTATCCCTATCCCTATCCCTATCCCTATCCCTATCCCTAGTCCTAGCCCTAGCCCTAGCCCTAACCCTAACCCTAACCCTAACCCTAACCCAAACCCAAGCCCTAACCCTAGCCGTAGCCCTAACCCCACCCTAACCCTAACCCGAACTCTAGCCCTAACCCGAACCCTAGCCCTAAGCCTAACCCTAGCCTTAGACCTAGCCCTAGCCCTATCCCTAGCCCTATCCCGAGCCTTAACCCTAAATCTAACCCTAGCCCAGACCCTATCCCTAAACCTATCGCTAGCCCTAAACCTAACCCTAGCCCTAACCCTAACCCTAACCCTAACCCTACCCCTAACCCTAACCCTAACCCCAGCCCTCGCGCTAACCCTAATCCTAACCCTACCCCTACCCCTAACCCTAGCCCTAGTGCTAACCCTAACGCTAACCCTAGCCCTAGCCCTAGCTTTAACCTTAGCCCGAGCCCTAGCCCTAGCCCTAAACCTAACCCCAACCGCAACCCTAACCCTAACCCAAACCATAAATCTACCCCAAACCCTAACCCTAACCCTAACCCGAACCGAACCCGAACTCAAACCCTAACCCCAACCCCAACCCTAGCCCTAACTCTAACCCTAACCCTAACCCTAACCCTAACCCTAACCCTAACCCTAACCGTAACCCTAACCGTAACCCCAAACCTAACCCTAGCCCTAGCCCTAACATTAACCCTAACCCTAGCCCTAACCCTAGACCTTACCCTAACCCAAAGCCTACCACTAACCCTAATACAAACCCTAACCATAACCGTAGCCCTAACCCTAATGCTTACCCTAGCCCTAACACTAACCAGAACCCTCACCCTAACCCTAGCCCTCACCCTATACCTAACCCTAACCCTAACCCTAACCCTAACCCTTGCCCTAGCCGAAGCCCTAGCCATACCTCTAACCCTAACACTAGCCCTTGCCTTAGCCCTAACCCTACCCTAATCCTACCCCTACCCCTACCCGTAACCCTAACAGTAGCCCTGACCCTAATGCTAACCCTGGCCCTAACACTAACACTAACCCTCACCCTAACCCTAGTCCTGACCCTCACCCTAACCCCAACCGTAACCCTAACCCGAACTCTAACCCTAACCATAGCCCTTGCCCTAACCCTTCCCCTAGCCCTAGCCCTAGCCCTAGCCCTAGCCCTAGCCCTCACCCTAACCCTAACCCTAACCCTAACCCTAACCATAGCCCTTGCCCTAACCCTTGCCCTAGCCCTAGCCCTAGCCCTAACCCTAAACCTAACCCAAGCCCTAACCCTAGCCCTAACCCTAGGCCTAACCGTAGCCCTGGCAGTAACCCTAGCCCTAGCCCTAGCCCGAACACTAACCCTAACCCTAACCCAAACCCTAACCCTAACCCTAACTCTAACCTTAACCCTAAACCTAACCATAACCCTAACCCTAACCCTAACCCTAACCCTCGACCTAACCCTAGCCCTAACCCTAATCCTAACGCTAACCATAACCCTAACCCTAACAAAAAAACATATCCCTAAACCTAAATCTCACCCTAACCCTCGTCTTAGCCCTAACCCTCTCACTAACTGTAACCCTAACCCTAATCCTAGCCCAAACCCTAACCCTAGCCCTAACCCAACCCCTACCACTAACCCTAACCCTAACCCAAACCCTAACCAGAACCGTAACCCTAAACAAAACACTGACCTGAGCCCTAAACCTGAACCTAGCCCTAACCCTAACCATAACCCTAACCCTAGCGCTAATCCTAACTCTAACGCTAACCCTAAACCTAACCCTAGCCCTAACCCTAACCCTAGGCCTAGCCGTAACCATACCCCTACCCCTACCCCTGCCCCTAACCCAAACTGTAACCCTAAACTGAACCTGAACCTGAACCCTAACCCTAGTCCTAGCTCTAGCTCTAACCCTAGCCCTAACCGTTACCTAGCCCTAGCCCTAGCCCTAACCCTAGCCCTAATCCTAGCCCAAACCCTAACCCTAACCCTAGCCCTAGCCCTAAACCTAACCCTAGCCCTAACCCTAACCCTAACCCTAACCCTAACCCTAACCCTAACCCTAACCCTAACCCTAGCCCTAGCCCTAACACTAACACTAACACTAACACTAACCCTATCCCTATCCCTATCCCTATCCCTATCCCTATCCCTATCCCAAGCCCTAGCCCTAGCTCTAACACTACAACTAACCCTAGCCCTACCCCTAAACCTGCCCCTAAGTCTAACCCTAACCCTACACCTAAACCTAACCCTAACACTAACCCTAACACTAACCCTAGCCCTAGCCCTAGCCCTAGCCCTAACCCTAACACAAACCCTAGCCCTAGCCCTCGCCCTAAACCTAACCCTAACCCTAACCCTAACCCTAGCCCTAGCCCTAGCCCTAACCCTACCCTAAACCTAACCTGAAGTCTAGCCCTAACCCTTGCCCTAACTCTAACCCTAACCCTAACCCTAACCCTAACCATAGCCGTAACCCTAACCCTACCCTAATCCTACCCCTACCCCTACCCCTAACCCTAACCGTAGCCCTAACCCTAATGCTAACCCTGGCCCTAACACTAACCCTAACCCTCACCCTAACCCTAGCCCTGACCCTCACCCTAACCCCAACCCTAACCCTAACCCTAACCCTAACCCTAACTCTAACCCTAAGCATAGCCCTTGCCCTAACCCTTGCCCTAGCCCTAGCCCTAACCCTCACCCTAACCCTAACCCTAACCCTAACCCTAACCCTAACCCTAACCATAGCCCTTGCCTAACCCTTGCCCTAGCCCTAGCCCTAACCCTAACCCAAGCCCTAACCCTAGCCCTAACCCTAGCCCTAACCTTAGCCCTAACTGTAGCCCTAGCAGTAACCCTAGCCCTAGCCCGAACACTAACCCTAACCCTAACACAAACCCTAACCCTAACCCTAACTCTAACCTTTACCCTAACCCTAACCTTAACCCTAACCCTAACCCTCGACCTAACCCTAGCCCTAACCCTAATCCTAACGCTAACCATAACCCTAACCCTAACAAAAAACCGTATCCCTAAACCTAAATCTCACCCTCACACTAGCCTTAGCCCTAACCCTCTCACTAACTGTAACCTAACCCTAATCCTAGCCTAAACTCTATCCCTAGCCCTAACCCTAACCCAACACCTACCACTAACCGTAACGCTAACCCAAACCCTAACCAGAACCAGAACCGTAACCCTAAACCTAACCCGAGCCCTAAACCTAACCCTAGCCCTAACCCTAGCCCTAACCCTAACCCTAAGCCTAACCCTAGCGCTAACCCTAACCCTAACCCTAAACCTAACTATAGCCTTAACCCTAACCCTAGGCCTAGACCTACCCCTACCCCTACCCCTACCCCTAAACCAAACTGTAACCCTAAACTGAAACTGAACCCTAACCCTAACCCTAGCCCTAGCTCTAGTTCTAAACCTAGCCCTAAACCTTACCCTAGCCCTAGCCCTAACCCTAGACCTTACCCTAACCCAAAGCCTACCACTAACCCTAATACAAACCCTCACCCTAACCCTAGCCCTCACCCTATACCTAACCCTAACCCTAACCCTAACCCTTGCCCTAGCCCAAGCCCTAGCCATAGCCCTAACCCTAACACTAGCCCTAGCCTTAGCCCTAACCCTTGTCCGAGCCCTAACCCTAACCATAGCCGTAACCCTAACCCTACCCTAATCCTACCCCTACCCCTTCCCATAACCCTAACCGTAGCCCTGACCCTAATGCTAACCCTGGCCCTAACACTAACCCTAACCCTCATCCTAACCCTAGTCCTGACCCTCACCCTAACCCCAACCGTAACCCTAACCCGATCTCTAACCCTAACCATAGCCCTTGCCCTAACCCTTGCCCTAGCCCTAGCCCTAGCCCGAGCCCTAACCCTCACCCTCACCCTAACCCTAACCCTAACCCTAACCCTAACCCTAACCATAGCCCTTCCCTAACCCTTGCCCTAGCCCTAGCCCTAGCCCTAACCCTAACCCTAACCCAAGCCCTACCCCTAGCCCTAACCCTAGCCCTTACCGTAGCCCTAGCAGTAACCCTAGCCCTAGCCTGAACACTAACCCTAACCCAAACCCTAACCCTAACCCTAACCCTAACTCTAACCTTAACCCTAACCCTAACCCTAACCCTAACCCTAACCCTAACCCTCGACCTAACCCTAGCCCTAACCCTTACCCTAGCCCTAGCCCTAACCCTAGACCTTATCCTAGCCCTATCCGTAGCCCTAGCCCTAGCCCTAACCCTAGCCCTAGCCCGAACCCTAACCCTAACCTTAACCCTAACCCTAGACCAAAGCGTCACCCTAACGATAACCCTAACCCTAGAACTAACCCTAACCCTAACCCTAACCCTAAACCTCACCCTAGCCCTAACCCTAACCCAAACCCTTACCCTAACCCTAACCCTAACCCAAACAGTATCCCTAACCCTAAGCATAACCCTAGGCTTAGCCCTAACCCTCTCACTTACAATAACCCTAACCCTAACCCTAGCCCCAACCCTGACCCTAGCCCTAACCCTAACCCAACCCCTACCACTAACCCTAACCCTAACCCTAACCATAACCGTAACCCTAACCATAACCCGAGCCCTAAACCTAACCCTATCCCTAACCCTAAACGTAACCCTAGCGCTAACCCTAACGCTAACCCTAACCCTAAACCTAACCTTAGCCCTAATTCTAACCCTAGGCCTAGCCCTAACCCTAGCCCTAGCCCTACCCTACCCCTACCCCTAACTCAAACTGTAACCCTAAACTGAACCTGAACCCTAACGCTAGCCCTAACTCTAGCTCTAACGCATGTCCTAACCGTTACCCTAGCCCTAGCCCTAGCCCTAAGACTAGCCCTAGCCCTAATCCTAACCCTAACCCTAACCCAAACCCTAACCCAAACCCTAGTCCTAACCCTAACCCAAAGCCTACCACTAAACCTAACCAAAACCCTAACCATAATCATAAACCTAACCCTAACCCTAGCCCTAACCCAAACCCTAAAACTAACCCTCACCCTAAACCTAGCCCTCACCCTAACCCTAACTCTACTCCTAACCCTAAACCTCACCGAACCCTAAACCTAGCCATAACGCTAGCCCTAACCGTAGCCCTAGCCCTAGCCCTAACCCTAACCCTAACCCTAACCCTAACCCTAACCCTTAACCTAAACCTAACTCTAACGCTAACGCCAGCCCTAACCCTAATGCTAACCCTAGCCGTAACCCTCACCGTCACCCTCACCCTAACCATAGCCCTCACACTGACCCTAACCCTAACCGTAACAATAGCCCTTGACCTAACCCTTGCCCTAGCCCTAGCCCTATCCCTATCCCTAGTCCTATCCCTATCCCTATCCCTATCCCTATCCCTATCCCTATCCCTATCCCTAGTCCTAGCCCTAGCCCTAGCCCTAACCCTAACCCTAACCCTAACCCTAACCCAAACCCAAGCCCTAACCCTAGCCGTAGCCCTAACCCCACCCTAACCCTAACCCGAACTCTAGCCCTAACCCGAACCCTAGCCCTAACCCTAACCCTAGCCTTAGACCTAGCCCTAGCCCTATCCCTAGCCCTATCCCGAGCCTTAACCCTAAATCTAACCCTAGCCCAGACCCTATCCCTAAACCTATCGCTAGCCCTAAACCTAACCCTAGCCCTAACCCTAACCCTAACCCTAACCCTACCCCTAACCCTAACCCTAACCCCAGCCCTCGCGCTAACCCTAATCCTAACCCTACCCCTACCCCTAACCCTAGCCCTAGTGCTAACCCTAACGCTAACCCTAACCCTAACCCTAGCCCTAGCCCTAGCTTTAACCTTAGCCCGAGCCCTAGCCCTAGCCCTAAACCTAACCCCAACCGCAACCCTAACCCTAACCCAAACCATAAATCTACCCCAAACCCTAACCCTAACCCGAACCGAACCCGAACTCAAACCCTAACCCCAACCCCAACCCTAGCCCTAACTCTAACCCTAACCCTAACCCTAACCCTAACCCTAGCCGTAACCCTAACCGTAACCCCAAACCTAACCCTAGCCCTAGCCCTAACATTAACCCTAACCCTAGCCCTAACCCTAGACCTTACCCTAACCCAAAGCCTACCACTAACCCTAATACAAACCCTAACCATAACCGTAGCCCTAACCCTAATGCTTACCCTAGCCCTAACACTAACCAGAACCCTCACCCTAACCCTAGCCCTCACCCTATACCTAACCCTAACCCTAACCCTAACCCTAACCCTTGCCCTAGCCGAAGCCCTAGCCATACCTCTAACCCTAACACTAGCCCTAGCCTTAGCCCTAACCCTACCCTAATCCTACCCCTACCCCTACCCGTAACCCTAACAGTAGCCCTGACCCTAATGCTAACCCTGGCCCTAACACTAACCCTCACCCTAACCCTAGTCCTGACCCTCACCCTAACCCCAACCGTAACCCTAACCCGAACTCTAACCCTAACCATAGCCCTTGCCCTAACCCTTGCCCTAGCCCTAGCCCTAGCCCTAGCCCTAGCCCTCACCCTAACCCTAACCCTAACCCTAACCCTAACCCTAACCATAGCCCTTGCCCTAACCCTTGCCCTAGCCCTAGCCCTAGCCCTAACCCTAAACCTAACCCAAGCCCTAACCCTAGCCCTAACCCTAGGCCTAACCGTAGCCCTAGCAGTAACCCTAGCCCTAGCCCTAGCCCGAACACTAACCCTAACCCTAACCCAAACCCTAACCCTAACCCTAACTCTAACCTTAACCCTAAACCTAACCATAACCCTAACCCTACCCCTAACCCTAACCCTCGACCTAACCCTAGCCCTAACCCTAATCCTAACGCTAACCATAACCCTAACCCTAACAAAAAAACATATCCCTAAACCTAAATCTCACCCTAACCCTCGTCTTAGCCCTAACCCTCTCACTAACTGTAACCCTAACCCTAATCCTAGCCCAAACCCTAACCCTAGCCCTAACCCAACCCCTACCACTAACCCTAACCCTAACCCAAACCCTAACCAGAACCGTAACCCTAAACATAACACTGACCCGAGCCCTAAACCTGAACCTAGCCCTAACCCTAGCGCTAATCCTAACTCTAACGCTAACCCTAAACCTAACCCTAGCCCTAACCCTAACCCTAGGCCTAGCCGTAACCATACCCCTACCCCTACCCCTGCCCCTAACCCAAACTGTAACCCTAAACTGAACCTGAACCTGAACCCTAACCCTAGTCCTAGCTCTAGCTCTAACCCTAGCCCTAACCATTACCTAGCCCTAGCCCTAGCCCTAACCCTAGCCCTAATCCTAGCCCAAACCCTAACCCTAACCCTAGCCCTAGCCCTAAACCTAACCCTAGCCCTAACCCTAACCCTAACCCTAACCCTAACCCTAACCCTAGCCCTAGCCCTAACACTAACACTAACACTAAAACTAACCCTATCCCTATCCCTATCCCTATCCCTATCCCTATCCCTATCCCAAGCCCTAGCCCTAGCTCTAACACTACAACTAACCCTAGCCCTACCCCTAAACCTGCCCCTAAGTCTAACCCTAACCCTACACCTAAACCTAACCCTAACACTAACCCTAACACTAACCCTAGCCCTAGCCCTAGCCCTAGCCCTAACCCTAACACAAACCCTAGCCCTAGCCCTCGCCCTAAACCTAACCCTAACCCTAACCCTAACCCTAGCCCTAGCCCTAACCCTACCCTAAACCTAACCTGAAGTCTAGCCCTAACCCTTGCCCTAACTCTAACCCTAACCCTAACCCTAACCCTAACCATAGCCGTAACCCTAACCCTACCCTAATCCTACCCCTACCCCTACCCCTAACCCTAACCGTAGCCCTGACCCTAATGCTAACCCTGGCCCTAACACTAACCCTAACCCTCACCCTAACCCTAGCCCTGACCCTCACCCTAACCCCAACCCTAACCCTAACCCTAACCCTAACTCTAACCCTAAGCATAGCCCTTGCCCTAACCCTTGCCCTAGCCCTAGCCCTAACCCTCACCCTAACCCTAACCCTAACCCTAACCCTAACCCTAACCCTAACCCTAAACCTAACCATAGCCCTTGCCTAACCCTTGCCCTAGCCCTAGCCCTAGCCCTAACCCTAACCCAAGCCCTAACCCTAGCCCTAACCCTAGCCCTAACCTTAGCCCTAACTGTAGCCCTAGCAGTAACCCTAGCCCTAGCCCGAACACTAACCCTAACCCTAACACAAACCCTAACCCTAACCCTAACTCTAACCTTAACCCTAACCCTAACCTTAACCCTAACCCTAACCCTCGACCTAACCCTAGCCCTAACCCTAATCCTAACGCTAACCATAACCCTAACCCTAACAAAAAACCGTATCCCTAAACCTAAATCTCACCCTCACACTAGCCTTAGCCCTAACCCTCTCACTAACTGTAACCTAACCCTAATCCTAGCCTAAACTCTATCCCTAGCCCTAACCCTAACCCAACACCTACCACTAACCGTAACGCTAACCCAAACCCTAACCAGAACCAGAACCGTAACCCTAAACCTAACCCGAGCCCTAAACCTAACCCTAGCCCTAACCCTAGCCCTAACCCTAACCCTAAGCCTAACCCTAGCTCTAACCCTAACCCTAACCCTAAACCTAACTATAGCCTTAACCCTAACCCTAGGCCTAGACCTAACCCTACCCCTACCCCTACCCCTAAACCAAACTGTAACCCTAAACTGAAACTGAACCCTAACCCTAACCCTAGCCCTAGCTCTAGTTCTAAACCTAGCCCTAAACCTTACCCTAGCCCTAGCCCTAACCCTAGACCTTACCCTAACCCAAAGCCTACCACTAACCCTAATACAAACCCTCACCCTAACCCTAGCCCTCACCCTATACCTAACCCTAACCCTAACCCTAACCCTTGCCCTAGCCCAAGCCCTAGCCATAGCCCTAACCCTAACACTAGCCCTAGCCTTAGCCCTAACCCTTGTCCGAGCCCTAACCCTAACCATAGCCGTAACCCTAACCCTACCCTAATCCTACCCCTACCCCTTCCCATAACCCTAACCGTAGCCCTGACCCTAATGCTAACCCTGGCCCTAACACTAACCCTAACCCTCACCCTAACCCTAGTCCTGACCCTCACCCTAACCCAAACCGTAACCCTAACCCGATCTCTAACCCTAACCATAGCCCTTGCCCTAACCCTTGCCCTAGCCCTAGCCCTAGCCCGAGCCCTAACCCTCACCCTCACCCTCACCCTCACCCTAACCCTAACCCTAACCCTAACCATAGCCCTTCCCTAACCCTTGCCCTAGCCCTAGCCCTAGCCCTAACCCTAACCCTAACCCAAGCCCTAACCCTAGCCCTACCCCTAGCCCTTACCGTAGCCCTAGCAGTAACCCTAGCCCTAGCCTGAACACTAACCCTAACCCAAACCCTAACCCTAACCCTAACCCTAACTCTAACCTTAACCCTAACCCTAACCCTAACCCTAACCCTAACCCTAACCCTCGACCTAACCCTAGCCCTAACCCTAATCCTAACGCTAACCATAACCCTAACCCTAACAAAAAACCATATCCCTAAACCTAACTCTCACCCTAACACTAGCCTTAGCCCTAACCCTCTCACTAACTGTAACCTAACCCTAATCCTAGCCTAAACTCTATCCCTAGCCCTAACCCTAACCCAACACCTACCACTAACCCTAACGCTAACCCAAACCCTAACCAGAACCAGAACCGTAACCCTAACCCTAACCCGAGCCCTAAACCTAACCCTAGCCCTAACCCTAACCCTAAGCCTAACCCTAGCGCTAACCCTAACCCTAACCCTAAACCTAACTATAGCCTTAACCCAAACCCTAGGCCTAGACCTAACCCTACCCCTACCCCTACCCCTAAACCAAACTGTAACCCTAAACTAAAACTGAACCCTAACCCTAACCCTAGCCCTAGCTCTAGTTCTAAACCTAGCCCTAACCCTGACCCTAGCCCTAGCCCTAACCCTAGACCTTACCCTAACTCAAAGCCTACCACTAACCCTAACACAAACCCTAACGATAACCGTAGACCTAACCCTAATGCTAACCCTAGCCCTAACACTAACCAGAACCCTCACCCTAACCCTAGCCCTCACCCTATACCTAACCCTAACCCTAAACCTAACCCTTGCCCTAGCCCAAGCCCTAGCCATAGCCCTAACACTAACACTAGCCCTAGCCTTAACCCTAACCCTTATCCGAGCCCTAACCCTAACCATAGCCATAACCCTAACCCTACCCTAATCCTACCCCGACCCCTTCCCATAAACCTAACCGTAGCCCTGACCCTAATGCTAACCCTGGCCCTAACACTAACCCTAACCCTCACCCTAACCCTAGTCCTGACCCTCACCCTAACCCCAACCGTAACCCTAACCCGATCTCTAACCCTAATCATAGCCCTTGCCCTAACCCTTGCCCTAACCCTTGCCCTAGCCCTAGCCCTAGCCCTAGCCCTAGCCCTAGCCCTAACCCTCACCCTAACCCTAACCCTAACCCTAACCCTAACCCTAACCCTAACCATAGCCCTTGCCCTAACCCTTGCCCTAGCCCTAGCCCTAGCCCTAAAACTAACCCTAACCCAAGCCCTAACCCTAGCCCTAACCCTAGCTCTAACCGTAGCCCTAGCAGTAACCCTAGCCCTAGCCCGAACACTAACCCTAACCCTAACCCAAACCCTAACGCTAACCCTAACTCTAACCTTAACCCTAACCCTAACCCTAACCCTAACCCTAACCCTAACCCTAACCCTCGACCTAACCCTAGCCCTAACCCTAATCCTAACGCTAACCATAACCCTAACCCTAACAAAAAACCATATCCCTAAACCTAAATCTCACCCTAACACTAGCCTTAGCCCTAACCCTCTCACTAACTGTAACCCTAACCCTAATCCTAGCCTAAACTCTATCCCTAGCCCTAACCCTAACCCAACACCTACCACTAACCCTAACGCTAACCCAAACCCTAACCAGAACCGTAACCCTAACCCTAACCCGAGCCCTAAACCTAACCCTAGCCCTAACCCTAAGCCTAACCCTAGCGCTAACCCTAACCCTAACCCTAAACCTAACTTTAGCCTTAACCCTAACCCTAGGCCTACACCTAACCCTACCCCTACCCCTACCCATAAACCAAACTGTAACCCTAAACTAAAACTGAACCCTAACCCTAACCTTACCCCTAGCTCTAGTTCTACCCCTATCCCTAACCCTTACCCTAGCCCTAGCCCTAACCCTAGACCTTACCCTAACTCAAAGCCTACCACTAACCCTAACACAAATCCTAACCATAACCGTAGCCCTAACCTTAATGCTAACCCTAGCCCTAACACTAACCAGAACCCTCACCCTAGCCCTAGCCCTAGCCCTAACCCTAGCCCTAGCCCGAACCCTAAGCCTAAGCCTAAGCCTAACCCTAACCCTAACCCTAGCCCAAAGCGTCACCCTAACGATAACCCTAACCCTAGAGCTAACCCTAACCCTAACCCTAACCCTAAACATCACCCTAGCCCTAACCCTAACCCTAACCCTTACCCTAACCCTAACCCTAACCCAAACAGTATCCCTAACCCTAAGCATAACCCTAGGCTTAGCCCTAACCCTCTCACTTACAATAACCCTAACCCTAACCCTAGCCCCAACCCTGACCCTAGCCCTAACCCTAACCCAACCCCTACCACTAACCCTAACCCTAACCCAAACCCTAACCCTAACCGTAACCCTAACCATAACCCGAGCCCTAAACCTAACCCTATCCCTAACCCTAAACGTAACCCTAGCGCTAACCCTAACGCTAACCCTAACCCTAAACCTAACCTTAGCCCTAATTCTAACCCTAGGCCTAGCCCTAACCCTAGCCCTAGCCCTACCCTAGCCCTACCCCTAACTCAAACTGTAACCCTAAACTGAACCTGAACCCTAACGCTAGCCCTAACTCTAGCTCTAACGCATGTCCTAACCGTTACCCTAGCCCTAGCCCTAGCCCTAACACTAGCCCTAGCCCTAACCCTAACCCTAACCCTAACCCTAACCCTAAACATAACCCAAGCCCTAACCCTAGCCGTAGCCCTAACCCCACCCTAACCCTAACCCGAACTCTAGCCCTAACCCGAACCATAGCCCTAACCCTAACCCTAACCCTAGCCCTAGCCCTAGCCCTAGCCCTAGCCCTATACCTAGCCCTAGCCTGAGCCTTAACCCTAAACCTAACCCTAGCCCAGACCCTATCCCTAAACCTATCCCTACCCCTACACCTAACCCTATCCCTAACCCTAAACGTAACCCTAGCGCTAACCCTAGCTCTAACCCTAACCCTAAACCTAACCTTAGCCCTAATTGTAACCCTAGGCCTAGCCCTAACCCTAGCCCTAGCCCTACCCTACCCCTACCCCTACCTCAAACTGTAACCCTAAACTGAACCTGAACCCTAACGCTAGCCCTAACTCTAGCTCTAACGCATGTCCTAACCGTTACCCTAGCCCTAGTCCTAACACTAGCCCTAGCCCTAATCCTAACCCTAACCCTAACCCAAACCCTAACCCAAACCCTAGCCCTAACCCTAACCCAAAGCCTACCACTAAACCTAACCAAAACCCTAACCATAATCATAAACCTAACCCTAACCCTAGCCCTAACCCTAATGATAACCCTAGCCCTAACCCTAACCCTAAAACTAACCCTCACCCTAAACCTAGCCCTCACCCTAACCCTAACTCTACTCCTAACCCTAAACCTCACCAAACCCTAACCCTAGCCATAACGCAAGCCCTAACCGTAGGCCTAGCCCTAGCCCTAACCCTAACCCTAACCCTAACCCTAAACCTAAACCCAACTCTAATGCTAACGCTAACGCCAGCCCTAACCCTAATGCTAACCCTAGCCGTAACCCTCACCCTCACCCTAACCATAGCCCTCACACTGACCCTAAACTTAACCGTAACAATAGCCCTTGACCTAACCCTTGCCCTAGCCCTAGCCCTATCCCTAGCCCTAGTCCTATCCCTATCCCTATCCCTATCCCTATCCCTAGTCCTATCCCTAGCCCTAACCCTAACCCAAGCCCAAACCCTAGCCGTAGCCCTAACCCCACCCTAACCCTAACCCGAACTCTAGCCCTAACCCGAACCCTAGCCCTAACCCTAACACTAACCCTAGCCCTAGCCCTAGCCCTAGCCCTAGCCCTAGCCCTATCCCTATCCCTATCCCTAGCCCGTGCCTTAACCCTAAACCTAACCCTAGCCCAGACCCTATCCCTAAACCTATCCCTACCCCTAAACCTAACCCTAGCCCTAGCCCTAACCCTAACCCTAACCCTAGTCCTAGCGCTAACCCTAACGCTAACCCTAACCCTAGCCCTAGCCCTAGCTTTAACCCTAGCCCTAGCCCTAAACCTAACCCCAACCCCAACCCTAACCCTAACCCAAACCATAAACCTACCCCAAACCCTAACCCTAACCCTAACCCAAACCGAACCCGAACTCAAACCCTAACCCCAACCCCAACCACAACACAACACCAACCGCAACCACAACCGTAAACCTAATCCTAACCCTAACCCTAACCCTAACCTCTACCCCAACCCTAGCCCTAACTCTAACCCTAACCCTAACCCTAACCGTAACCCTAACCGTAACCCCAAACCTAACGCTAGCCCTAGCCCTAACATTAACCCTAACCCTAGCCCTAACCCTAGACCTTACCCTAACCCAAAGCCTACCACTAACACTAATACAAACCCTAACCATAACCGTTGCCCTAACCCTAATGCTTACCCTAGCCCTAACACTAACCAGAACCCTCACCCTAACCCTAGCCCTCACCCTATACCTAACCTTAACCCTAACCCTTGCCCTAGCCCAAGACCTAGCCATAGCCCTAACCCTAACACTAGCCCTAGCCTTAGACCTAACCCTTGTCCGAACTCTAACCCTAACCATAGCCCTTGCCCTAACCCTTGCCCTAGCCCTAGCCCGAGCCCTAGCCCTAGCCCTAACCCTCACCCTCACCCTCACCCTAACCCTAACCCTAACCATAGCCCTTGCCCTAACCCTTGCCCTAGCCCTAGCCCTAGCCCTAACCCTATCCCTAACCCAAGCCCTACCCCTAGCCCTAACCCTAGCCCTAACTGTAGCCCTAGCAGTAACCCTAGCCCTAGCCCGAACACTAACCCTAACCCAAACCCTAACCCTAACCCTAACTCTAACCTTAACCCTAACCCTAACCCTAACCCTAACCCTAACCCTAACCCTAACCCTCGACCTAACCCTAGCCCTAACCCTAATCCTAACGCTAACCATAACCCTAACCCTAACAAAAAAACATATCCCTAAACCTAAATCTCACCCTAACACTAGCCTTAGCCCTAACCCTCTCACTAACTGTAACCCTAACCCTAATCCTAGCCTAAACTCTATACCTAGCACTAACCCTAACCCAACACCTACCACTAACCCTAACCCTAACGCTAACCCAAACCCTAACCAGAACCAGAACCGTAACCCTAACCCTAACCCGAGCCCTAAACCTAACCCTAGCCCTAACCCTAACCCTAAGCCTAACCCTAGCGCTAACCCTAACCCTAACCCTAAACCTAAATATAGCCTTAACCCAAACCCTAGGCCTAGACCTAACCCTACCCCTACCCCTACCCCTAAACCAAACTGTAACCCTAAACTAAAACTGAACCCTAACCCTAACCCTAGCCCTAGCTCTAGTTCTAAACCTAGCCCTAACCCTGACCCTAGCCCTAGCCCTAACCCTAGACCTTACCCTAACTCAAAGCCTACCACTAACCCTAACACAAACCCTAACCATAACCGTAGCCCTAACCCTAATGCTAACCCTAGCCCTAACACTAACCAGAACCCTCACCCTAACCCTAGCCCTCAACCTATACCTAACCCGAACCCTAACCCTAACCCTAACCCTAACCCTAACCTAAGCCCTAACCCTAGCCCTAACCCTAGCCCTATCCGTAGCCCTAGCCCTAGCCCTAACCCTAACCCTAGCCCTAGCCCTAACCCTAACCCTAACCCTAACACTAATTCTAACCCTATCCGGAACCCGAACCCAAACTCAAACCCTAACCCCAACCCCAACCACAACACGACACCAACCACAACCCCAACCGTAACCCTCACCCTAACCTCAACCCCAACCCCAGCCCTAACCCTAACCCTAACCCTAAACCTAACCCTAGCCCTAACCCTAACTCTAACCCAAATCCTAAACCTAACCCAAACCCTAACCCTAGCCATAACCCTAACCCTAACCTTAGCCCAAACCCTAACCCTAGACCTAACCCTAACCCAAAGCCTACCACAAACCCTAACCCAAACCCTAACCATAACCATAGCCCTAACCGTGACCCTAACCGTAGCCCTAACCCTAATGCTAACCCTAGCCCTAACACTAACCCTAACCCTCACCCTAACCCTAGCCCTCACCCTAACCCTGACCCTAACCCTAACCCTAACCATAACCCTAACCATAGCCCTTGCCGTAACCCTTGCCGTAGCCCTAACCCTAGCCCTAACCCTAGTCGTAACCATAGCCCTAGCCCTAACCCTAGCCCTAGCCCGAACCCTAACCCTAACCCTAACCCTAACCATAACACTAACCCTAACCCTAGACCTAACCCTAACCCTAACCCTAACCCTAACCCTAGCCCTAACCCTAAGCCTAACCCAAACCATATCCCTAAACCTAAGCCTAACCCTAACACTAGCCTTAGCCCTAACCCTCTCACTAACTGTAACCTAACCCTAATCATAGCCTAAACTCTATCCCTAGCCCTAACCCTAACCCAACACCTACCACTAACCGTAACGCTAACCCAAACCCTAACCAGAACCAGAACCGTAACCCAAAACCTAACCCGAGCCCTAAACCTAACCCTAGCCCTAACCCTAACCCTAAGCCTAACCCTAGCGCTAACCCTAACCCTAACCCTAAACCTAACTATAGCCTTAACCCTAACCCTAGGCCTAGACCTAACCCTACCCCTATGCCTACCCCTAAACCAAACTGTAACCCTAAACTGAAACTGAACCCTAACCCTAACCCTAGCCCTAGCTCTAGTTCTAAACCTAGCCCTAACCCTTACCCTAGCCCTAGCCCTAACCCTAGACCTTACCCTAACCCAAAGCCTACCACTAACCCTAATACCAACCCTAACCATAACCGTAGCCCTAACCCTAATGCTTACCCTAGCCCTAACACTAACCAGAACCCTCACCCTAACCCTAGCCCTCACCCTATACCTAACCCTAACCTTAACCCTTGCCCTAGCCATAGCCCTAACCCTAACACTAGCCCTAGCCTTAGCCCTAACCCTTGTCCGAGCCCTAACCCTAACCATAGCCGTAACCCTAACCCTACCCTAATCCTACCCCTACCCCTACCCCTAACCCTAACTGTAGCCTTACCCTAATGCTAACCCTGGCCCTAACACTAACCCTAACCCTCACCCTAACCCTAGTCCTGACCCTCACCCTAACCCCCACCGTAACCCTAACCCGAACTCTAACCCTAATCATAGTCCTTGCCCTAACCCTTGCCCTAGCCCTAGCCCTAGCCCGAGCCCTAACCCTCACCCTAACCCTAACCCTAACCCTAACCCTAACCCTAACCATAGCCCTTGCCCTAACCCTTGCCCTAGCCCTAGCCCTAAGCCTAACCCTAACCCAAGCCCTACCCCTAGCCCTAACCCTAGCCCTTACCGTAGCCCTAGCAGTAACCCTAGCCCTAGCCTGAACACTAACCCTAACCCAAACCCTAACCCTAACCCTAACCCTAACTCTAACCTTAACCCTAACCCTAACCCTAACCCTAACCCTAACCCTAACCCTCGACCTAACCCTAGCCCTAACC